>NC_037673.1:11727141-11894881 GCF_003255815.1 Theropithecus gelada | reverse complement strand
TATTTTTTTTGAGACGGAGTCTCGCTCTGCCGCCCAGGCTGGAGTGCAGTGGCCGGATCTCAGCTCACTGCAAGCTCCGCCTCCCGGGTTCACGCCAATCTCCTGCCTCAGCCTCCGAGTAGCTGGGACTACAGGCGCCCGCCACTGCGCCCGGCTAGTTTTTTGTATTTTTTAGTAGAGATGGGGTTTCACCGTGTTAGCCAGGATGGTCTCGATCTCCTGACCTTGTGATCCGCCCGTCTCGGCCTCCCAAAGTGCTGGGATTACAGGCTTGAGCCACCGCGCCCGGCCGTAAGTGAATTTCTTAATCCTGGGTTCTAATTTGATTGCATTGTGGTCTGAGAGACAGTTTGTTATGATTTCTGTTCTGTTGCATTTGCTGAGGAGTGTATTACTTACAATTATATGGTCAGTTTTAGAATAAGTGCAACGTGGTGCTGAGAATAATGTGTATTCTGTTGATTTGGGGTGGACAGTTCTTTAGATGTCTATTAGGTCCACTTGGTCTAGAGCTGAGTTCAAGTCCTGAATATCCTTGTTAATTTTCTGTCTCAATCTGTCTAATATTGACAGTGGGGTGTTAAAGTCTCCCACTATTATTGTGTGGGAGTCTAAATCTCTACATAGATCTCTCAGGACTTGCTTTATGAATCTGGGCGCTCCTGTATTGGGAGAATATATGTTTATGGTAGCTAGCTCTTCTTGCTGCAGTGGTCCCTTTACCATTATGTAATGCCCTTCTTTGTCTTTTTTGATCTTTGTTGGCTTAAAGTTTGTTTTACCAGAGACTAGAATTGCAACCCCTGCTTTTTTTTTTTTTTTTTTTTCTTTCCATTTGCTTGGTAGATCTTCCTCCATCCCTTTATTTTGAGCCTGTGTGCATCTTTGCATGTGAGATGGGTCTCCTGAATACAGCACGCTGATGGGTCTTGACTCTTTATCCAATTTGCCAGTCTGTGTCTTTTAATTGGGACATTTAGCCCATTCACATTTAGGGTTAATATTGTTATGTGTGAATTTCATCTTGTCATTATGATGCTAGCTGGTTATTTTGTCTAGTAGTTAATCCAGTTTCTTCATAGTGTCGATGGTCTTTACATTTTGGTTTGTTTTTGCAGTGGCTGGTACCAGTTTTTCCTTTCCATATTTACTGCTTCCTTCAGGAGCTCTTGTAAGGCAGGCCTGGTGGTGACAAAATCCCTCAGCATTTGCTTGTCTATAAAAGATTTTATTTCTCCTTCACTTATGAAGCTTAGTTTGGTTGGATATGAAATTCTGGGTTGAAAATGTTTTTCATTAAGAATGTTGAATATTGGCCCTCACTCTCTTCTGGCTTGCAGGGTTGCTACAGAGAGATCTACTATTAGTCTGATGGGCTTCCCTTTGTGGGTATCCCGACCTTTTTCTCTGGCTGTCCTTTACATTTTTTCCTTCATTTCAAACTAGGTGAATTTGATAATTACGTGTCTTGGAGTTGCTCTTCTCGAGGAGTATCTTTGTGGCATTCTCTGTACTTCCTGAATTTGAATGTTGGCCTATCTTGCTAGGTTTGGGAAGTTCTCCTGGATAGTATCGTGAAGTATGTTTTCCCACTTGGGTCCATTCTCCTCATCACTTTCAGGTACAGCAATCAAATGTAGGTTTGCTTTTCTCACATAGTCCATATTTCTTGGAGGCTTTGTTCATTCCTTTCTATTCTTTTTTCTCTAATCTTGTCTTCATGCTTTATTTCATTAAGTTGATCTTCAACCTCTGATATCCTTTCTTCCCCTTGATTAATTCAGCTATTGATACTTACGTATGCTTCATGAAGTTCTTGTGCTGTATTTTTCAACTCCATCAGGTTATTCGTGTTCTTCTCTAAACTGGTTATTGTAGTTAGCAGTTCCCCTAAACTTTTATCAAGGTTCTTAACTTCCTTCCATTGGGTTAGAATATGTTCCTTTAGCTCAGAGGAGTTTGTTATTACCCACCTTCTGAAGCCTACTTCTGTCAATTCATCAAACTCATTCTCCATCCAGTTTTGTTCCCTTGCTGGCAAGAAGTTGTGATCCTTTGGAGGAGAAGAGGCATTCTGGTTTTTGGAATTTTCATCCTTTTTGCACTGGTTTTTCTTCATCTCTGTGGATTTACCTACTTCTGGTCTTTGCTGTTAGTGACCTTTGGGTGGAGTTTTTGCATGGTCGTCCTTTTTGTTGATGTTGATGCTATTGCTTTCTATTTGTCAGTTTTCCTTCTAACAGTCAGGCCCCTCTTATGCAGGACTGCTGGAGTTTGCTAGAGGTCCACTCCAGACCCTGCTTGCCTGGGTATCACCAGCGGAGGCTGCAGAACAGCAAGGATTGCTTCCTGCTTCTTCCTCTGGAAGCTTTATCCCAGAGGGGCACCCTCCAGATGCCAGCCAAAGCTCTCCTGTATGAGGTCTGTCAACCCCTCCTGGGAGGTTTCTCCCCATCAGGAGGCAGGCATCAGGGACCTACTTGAGGAGGTAGTCTGTCCCTTAGCAGAGCTTGAGAGCTGTGCTGGGAGATCTGCTGCTCTCTTCAGAGCAGGCAGGCAGGAACATTTACATCTACTGAAGCTGTACCAACAGCTGCCCCTTTACCCAGGTGCTCTGTCCCAGGGAAATGAGAGTTTTATCTATAAGCCCCTGACTAGGGCTGCTGCCTTTCTTTCAGAGGTGTCCTGCCCAGAGTGGAGGAATCTAGAGAGGTAGTCTGACTAGAGCAGCTTTGCAGTGCTGAGGTGGGCTCCACCCAGTCTGAACTTCCAGGTGGCTTTGTTTACACTGTGAGGGGAAAATCGCCTACACAAGTCTCAGTAATGTTGGACGCCCCTCCCCCACCAAGCTGGAGCATCCCAGGTTGACTTCAGATTGTTGTGCTGTCAGCAAGAATTTCAGTCCAGTAGATCTTAGCTTGTTGGGCTCCTTGGGGCTGGGATCTGCTGAGCAAGACCACTTGGATCCCTTGGTTCAGCCCCCCTTCAAGGGGAGTGAATGGTTCTGTCTCACTGGCATTCCAGGTGCCACTGGGGTATGAAAAAACTCCTGCAGCTAGCTCAGTGTATGCCAAAATGGCTGCCCAGTTTTGTGCTTGAAACCCAGAACCCTTGTGGTGTAGGCACCTGAGGGAATCTCCTGGTCTACGGGTTGTGAAGACTGTGGGAAAAGTGTAGTACCTGGACTGGACAGCACCATCCCTCAAGTCAGGGTCCCTCAAGACTTTCCTTGGCTAGGGGATGGGGTTCCCTGACCCCTTGTACTTCCCAGGTGAGGTGACACCCAACCATGATTCTGCTTGCCCTCCATGGGCTGCACTCACTGTCTAACCAGTCCCAGTGAGATGAACCAGGTACCTCAATTGGAAATGCAGAAATCACCTGCCTTCTGCATTAGTCTTGCTGGAAGCTGCAGACCAGAGCTATTCCTATTGGGCCAGGAATGTTTTTTCATCAATTCCTGTCAGACATTGAATGAAGGCTTTTCCCAGAGAACATCAATTCCCTGACTCTTCCAGCCAACTACATGCGTGGCAAAACAGGCTCCAGTGACAAGAGAAAACATTTAGGCAAAGAAACAGAGGGCCTAACAGTTAGCAGTTGGGGTGACTTTGGGACTGAAATGGCAAGAGTCCACAACAGTCAAGTGGCATAGGTGGAGGAAAACATTCCACATGATATTCAACTTTAACTGATGGTCACAGAAGGCAACACTTCCAAATAATATTAGTATTAAATCCCAAATCTGACTGCATTGCCATAGTTTTAAATAATTTGTGGAAACAATGATGACTATATTACCCCTCAAAAAACAATACAGGAAATTTAGAAAGCTCAAAATAATGAGATTTTCTATAAGAAAAATAAAATTAAATGTTATAAAAATTAATATGCTATTCTTACATTTTATTCCAGAGTTGACAAAATTAGGGAAAGAATGTATAGATATTTTTAAACCAGTACTATTACTATAGCATTGTCCAAAGATTTATCTGGACTAGAAGTATTTATGAACTCAGATTCTTACATACGTTTCAAATGTATATCCCATACATTAAAATACAGTAAAATACAGTAAAATATTTCAGGGATGTTATTAGCATAATTTTATAACTACTGATTTCTAACCCAATGACAAGAAATATATGTGTGTATATATATATATATATATAGTATCCAGCAGCTGGACATCACCATTGAATTATTACAACATTAGCAGGCAATTTTTGTTAAAAAGGTGTTCATCATACGGCTTCCACATTTTAAGTGTAAGATGTTCAATTTTTTTCTTTATCTGATAATTATGGATTTCATCATCCTAGATTCAATAAGGCTTTATCAGTCTCGATTAACCCAGTCAGAACAGGAGCTCCTTTAAATTTCAGAGATTCTATAATGCAATTTATAAATACTTGTAGGAGGAAGAATACCAATCCATTTTGTCAGAAATGATTTTATACTTACAACATGGGAGAACCTCACAAAATTCCTGGGCAAGCAAGGACACTCAGGAGCAGATAGCTAGATTCTTCCCTTTTTCATTATGTGCTGTTCCGTGTGACGCTACTCTGTGGGGTTGTAATTTGAGCTAGGGCTTAACTCTAGGGTTAAAGACCATTTCCCAAGTCACTCAAAATTTTCTTATGTCTTCATTGGTCTCTTTTGTATATTTATTTGAGATTTCCTTATTTCTTCCAAAAAAGAAGAGTGAAAAGCCATGCCTCTGAACTCTTCTTATTCTAGGATGGTAATTTTAAAATATGGCAAAGATAGAAGCAATGGATTATTCCATTCTATCTGACTTCTAAATCTAAAATTTAGGATGTGAAACATACTTCAAGCAATTGTCATACAAGCCAGGAAAGACAATTTAGGAGCCAGAGCTCTTCATGCTCTTGAACATAGAAAGGCAATTTCCCTTCTTTATACTTTGTGTATATTTCCTCTCCTTTTATATGACTGTTTGAGGGGCATTGCTATAAGGAGCCCAAGTAATAATTAATCTCAAAAGGTATCCAAAAGAATTGACCACAGCCACAATGACTGCATTTACAAACAGAACATTTTAAGTGGCTAATTAGCATCCCTTTTTAAGTAAGAGAAGGGTGTGTGTCAGTACAAACACATAAAGAACCTTATTTCTACAACTTCAGCCCTGGGTCAAATAAATACAGACACAAATACATAGTGGGGAGAAATCCCTGCAGGAAAAAACGAACAAACAAACAAAATTCCCTCCCACAAAAGCCAGAGAAGTCAATTTAATAATTCCTTTACAGTCAAAAGAGATTCATAACATTGACAGACAAGTTGATTGACACAAGGAAATTAGCACATGTGCAGCTGAGACAGCCTAAAGTCTCAGCAAACTAGTTTTCTGGTCCATCTTATCCAGGTATGTCAATATTTTTTGTAAGCCTCCAGGCTAAGTAAACTCACTCTACTAGAGATGTCTTAAATTATAACGGAACAATTGCTTGTATCATTGTTCTGGAGTAAGAAATATTTTACATTTCCTTATGTCTTTTTTCCCTTGAAATACTATGTGGGTTTTTTTTTAATTTAAAAAATAGTTTAGGATTTTGTTAATTTTTTTCATCAATATTTTTTCCTTCTGTGACTTGAAAGGTAAGAATTTATGCCCCAGATAGAATATTTTTAAAGTTAAAATGCAGATCATATTTGTCACAGGCATAGTTGTCTAGATCTTAGATCAGAATCTGTATCCTCAGTGTGCTTAGGAAACCAGGGTACTTTTAAAACATGTAAATTATTGGGTCTCATCCTCAGAGATTTTGATTTATTGAGTCTGAAATGGAATCCTGATTTTGCTTTAGAACTATGACAACACAAGTCTGATGTGCTTGAATACTTCATTTAATTTAATGAAATGTTATTCACAAAACACAGCATTTGTTGTTGAAGGACTTGCCTATTATGCTCTGCTTCACATAAACCATTTAAATAGCAGGGTGGACGGGTCAACCAAAGAAACATCACCCACCAAAATCATGGAGGTATGTAGATAATCCATGATAACTGATTCTTGAGCACTTTTAAACTAATCAACAATGCACCAATGACATATTAAGCAATCAGCCTTATCTCTACATGGCAGTGCAGAAAGTAGTATTTTCTATCTGTGAAACTGAGTGCAAAAGGTGAACTTGCAGTGGCAATGAGGTAAGGAGAAATGGAATGTTGCTTAAAGAATAAAATAATAAAATATGTCAATATTAGGAACCACAATTTTGGCCCTCAAAACCATTAAATATTGGCATTGTTAACCACCATTCTAGATGAGGAATGCAAGGTTGGAGTGATTCCAGTAGGTGTCTGCCGAGAGTTACATAGAAGTAAATGATGTGCTCATGACTTGCCCGCTCATCTTCTGACTGATTAGCTGAATGATGCTATGCTCATACTAAAACCTTAAATGAATTCATAAAGTCAGATTTATTTATTTGGTTGTAGCAAGGATGAACACACTCCAGAGGAACTGTAGGGGTGTCTCAGTAAGAGAGATATGAAAAGAGATTCATATAAAATTTGACCTTTTGCTGGATGACTTTAAGGAGGATAACGTAAGCAAGCAGGAGCTAGTCTGAGATTAGATGTCAAAAAAGAGGGACAATAGTATAAGAATTACACAAATAATAATTATCATAATAATTTATCATGTTACATAATTAGTTATATGATTATATAGATATAAAAATATTATAAATATTCTAAAATATAATTATATGATATAAATAAATGTAAGTATACTAACACAAATAAAATTATATATCTATTATTTTATATTATATATTTTTATATATATCATATGTTTAATACATTGTATAATATAAATATATAACTAGCATTTTATAATTAATTTAGCATAATATTTTTATTACAGATAAATATTATGTATACATCTCTAGCACTTTGAAAGAATCAAGGCATAGGTAACAGATCAAGCATCTATAATGTCAGAAGAGGGAGATTTGGACCATTTCTCTGGTTGTGGAGTAGTATTGTCCCTGTCTTGTTACATGCATGCTTACAGTCATCTTTCTCTGCCTTGTTGATCTTCTGTAACTATTGTTTCTGCTCATTTGGGGATATCATGGTATTGTCACACCTGGCAAGCTGGGCATCTCTTCCAGATTATCAAAGGGGAAAATTTAAAGAACTCTATAATATTAAACAAATGAAAGCATAAAACCATTTTAAACTGCTAAGCAAATAGACTGGGTAATAGAACTTAATCAAATAAAAATTATGTTGAGGAAGAAAAATTCTGTGTGTACTATCTTTAATTAAATCGCAGTATAGATGCTCCTTGACAACATCATAGCTTAGCCTAGCCTATCTTAAACATGCTTAAAACACATTAGCCTAGAGTTGAGCAAAATTATCTAACCCTGAGTCTATTTTATAATAAAATGCTGAATATCTTATGTAATTTATTAAATTCTGTACCAAAAGTGATAAACAGAATGCTTGTATAGGTACTCAAAGTACAGTTTCTACTGAATATACATCACTTTCACACCACTGTGAAATTGAAAAATCATAAGTTGAACCAGCACAGATCACTGTATTTTGAATGTTCTGGCTAAAATTCAATTTGTTATTTTAATTGTAACAAAGTATTTTTCTCTCCTTTTTTTTCACTGACACCTATAGTCAAATAAGAAACAAAGAATTTCAGACTTGGTTGCCAGAAATAAGCAAATGAGTCGTTTACTCATTGAATTAGACCAAGGCTATTTAGAATCAACAATAAGTTGAGAAATGACTTGTTAAAAGGAAATTTTTATTGTCTATTTAATCATCATCAAAGTCATGGCTATATGATGGTTATAATTCTGAGAATTAGAAGCTTGAAAAGAATGAAAATTAAGCTGAGGAAAACAATATGTGATTACATGTTTCTTAAACACCCTAAAATTAATCAGATATATTTCTTCACATGAGCCTTTACATGTAGAGAAAATGTTTCACACTGAATATCATCAAAAAGCAATTACTGTTTATAAAGCATAATATAAAAACTGGAAGACTTACCAGAGAAATCCAGTTTATAAAGAGGAAATTAATTTAATTTCAGAAGTATCCACAAACACAATCCTCACTTTTTATTGTATATAATTAAGCACACTTGAAAGTGAAAAGTAACCTATAGGGAGCAAATACATTCCCAGAAACGTACAACCTACCAACACTGAATCATGAAGAAATAGAAAATCTGAACAGATAAATAACGAGTAAGGAGATTGAGTCAGTAATCACAACATGCAAAGAAAATCCAAGACTAGGTGGCTTTGCTGGTGAATTCTACCAAATATTTTTTAAAATAATTAATGCCAATCATTCTTAATTTCTTTCAAAATATTGAAGATTAGGAAACGCTTCCAAATTCATGTTATGAGCCCAGCATTACCATGTGTCAAACCCAGAAAAGTAAACTACAAGAAAATAAAATTACTGTCCAATATCCATGATGGACATAAATGCAAAAAACACAAAATACTAGCAAGTTCAATTTAACAGCATATTTAAAGAATCATACACCAGAACCAAGTGAAGATTTATCCCCGGGATACAAGAATGGGTCAATATATGCAAATCAATAAGTGTGAAGTACACATTAACAAAATAAAGCATTAAAATTATATGGTCATCTCAATAGATACAGAGAAAGAATTTGACAAAATTTAACATTCATTTATGATAAAAATTCGCAAGAAATTATGTATAGAAATGGAATGAACCTCAGCATAACGAGAGCCATATATGACAACTCACAGCTAATATCACACTCAACAGTAAAAAAAACTGAAAGCTTTTCTGATGTGATCAGAAACAAGACAAGAGTGTCCACTTTCACCAATTCTATTCTACATGACACTGGAGGTACTAGTGAGAACAATTACACAAGAAAAAGAAATAAAGTCATCTAAATAAAAATGGAAGTAAAGTTGTCTGTTTGCAGATGACATAGTCCTATATGTAGAAAACCCTAAAGTCTCCATCAAAAAAGTGTTACAATTAATAAACTGATTCAGTAAAGTTATAGGATACAAAATCAGCATATGAAAATCAATAGTTTCTGTATGCTAATAATAAACTATCCCAAAATGAAGCTAAGAAATCCCATTTATGGATCTAATAAATGTTTACCCACTTTTCATAAAATGACTACAGAATACACTTTATTTTTCTCTGCACGAGGATCATTTTCAACCAAAGTGTAAATGGACAAATGGGATCACAACAAGTCAGAAAATCTTCTGCACAGAAAAGGAAACAATCAACAAAGTGAAAAAAAAACTTACAGAATAGGAGAAAATGTTTGCAAATTATTCATCTCATGGGGATTAATGGCTAGAATATATAAGGAACTTAAACAACTTTAACTCCATAGGGGAAAAATGCGAAAATTCCATTTAAAAAGGAGCAAAATTTTGAAAAGACTTTTCTCAAAAGAAGACATACAAATGGGAAACAGGTATTTGAAAAGGTGTTCAACATCATTGATCATAAGAGAAATGAAAATCAAAACTACAATGTAATATAATCTCACCTCAGTTAAAATAACTTTTATCCAAATATGGTACATATACCCAATGGAGTATTTTCAGCCATAAAAAAGATTGAGATTCTATCATTTGCAACAATAAGGATGAAACTAGAAGTCATTAATTATTCAGTGAAGTAAGCCAGGAACCAAAAGACAAATTTTGTATGTTCTCATTATTTTTTGGGAGCTAAAAATTAAAACAATTGAACTCATGGATATAGAAAGTAAAAAAAAGGTTATTAGAGGCTGGGATGTGTTGTGGAGAGTTGAGGAGGATGTGGGGATGGTTAATGCCTATGAAAAATAGAAAGATTGAATAAAACCTAGTATTTACTAGCACAGTAGGGTGACTATAGTAAAATATAATTTAGTTGCACATTTAAAAATAACTAAAAGAGTATAATTGGATTGTTTTTAACACAAGGAATAACTGCTTGAAGTGTTAGATACCTCATTTACTCCAATGTGATTATTACACATTACATGTTGGTATCAAAATATCCTATGTAATCCATAAATATATATACCTACTATGCCCACACGAAAAAAATTTAAAAAGTAATTCCATTCACAAAAGCATAAAAAATTATAAAATATTTAGGAATAAATTTAGCCAATTTACACATTGAAAACTGTAAAACATCGATGAAATGAATTGAAGAAGACACAAATAAATAGATACCTCATGTTTATAGATTAGAAGAATTTCTGTTGTTAAAATGTCTATACTATCCAAAGCAGTCTACAGGTTCTACGCAATTCCTTTCAAATTTCTAAAGTTATTTTTCACACACAAAAAAATCTAAAACATACATAGAGCCACAAAATACTCCAACTAGCCAAAGAAGTCTTGAGCAAAAGTAACAAAGCTAAAGGCATCACATTACCTGACTCCAAAATATACTACAAAGCTATAGTAATGAAAACAGCATAATACGGGCATAAAAACAGACATAGAGACCAATGGAACAGAAAAAATTGTAGGATACTGGCACAAAATAGACATATAGATCAATGGAATAGAATAAAGAAAGGGAAAGTTGGATTTCCATATGCAGAATAGTAAAACTGGGGTCACAATGAAATGTCATCTTACTCCAGCCAGAATGGCCATTATTTAAAAAGTTGAAAAACGATAGATGGTGTGGAAGTGGTAAAAAAGAAAATGCTTATATACTCTTGGTGGGAATGCAATTAGTACAATCTTTATGGAAAACAGTATAGAGATTTCTCAAAGAACTAAAAATAAAATTACAATTCAAACCCACAATCCCATTAGTGGGTATTTACCAAAAGAAAAAAAGATCATTATATAAAAAAGGTACCTGCACATATATGTTTATGTCAGCACTCTTCATGATAGGAAAGATTTAGAATCAAACTATGTGTCTGTCAACAGATAGTGGATAAAGAAAACGTGGTTTAAGGTCAGGCAGATGGCTTTTGCCTGTAATCGCAACATGATGGGAGGCTGAGGCAGGAGGATTGCTTGAACCCAGGAGTTTGAGGCTGTAGTAAGCTATGATTGCACTACTGCACACACTCCTGGGTGACAGAGAAAGAGATCTTGTCTCAAAAAGAAAAAGAAAGAAAGAGAGAGAGAGAGGAAGGAAAGAAGGAAGGAAGGAGGGAGGGAGGGATAAAAGGAAGGAAGGAAGGAAGGAAGGAGGGAAGGATGGAGGGAGGGAGGGAGGGAGAGAAGGAAGGAAGGAGGAAGGAAGGAAAGAAAAAGAGAGAAAGAAAGAGAGAAAGAGGCAGAGAGGAAGGGAGGGAGGGAGGAAGGAAGAGAGAAAAAGAGAGAGAGAGAGAAAGAAAGAAAGAGAAAGAAAGAAAGAAAGAAAGAAAGAAAGAAAGAAAGAAAGAAAGANAGAAAGAGAAAGAAAGAAAGAAAGAAAGAAAGAAAGAAAGAAAGAAAGAAAGAAAGAAAGAAAGAAAGAAAGAAAGAAAGACAGAAAGACAGAAAGACAGAGAGAGAGGGAAATGGAAAGAAGGAGAAAAAGGAAGGGAGAGAGAAAGGAAGGAGAGAGAAAGGAGGGGGAGAGAGATAAAGAAGGAGAAAGGAAAGAAGGTAGTATGGTTTATATATACTGGAATACCACTCAGCCATAAAAAAAAGAAAGAAATCATGTATTTTTCAGCAATGTGGATGGAACTGGAAGCCATTTTCTTAAGTAAAACCACTCAGAAACAGAAAGTCAAATACCACATGCACTCATTTATAACTTGAAGTTAAATAATGTGTGCAAGTGTACATAGCGTGTGGAATAATAGACACTGAAGACTCAGAAGGGTTGGGGGGGTGAAAGATGAGAAATTATTTAATGCGTACAATGCACAATATTCGGATGATGGCTACACTAAAAGCTCAGACTTCATCACTACACAACATGCCCAAGTAACAAACATTTTTTAAAATTACAATTAAAAAGTCAAACTTATAAAAGCATGGAGTAGAATGGTAGTTGCCATGGCTAGTGATATGCTTTGGCTCTGTGCCCCCACCCAAATCTCACATCTAACTGTAATTTCCAGTGTTCAGGAAGGGACCTGGTGGGAGGTGATTGGCTTATGGGTGCAGATTCCCTCTTGCTGCTCTCGTGATAGTGAGTGAGTTCTTATGAGATCTGGTTGTTCAAAAGTGTATGGTACTTACCGCTTCTCTCTTTCTTTCTCATGCCACCATGTGAAGACATGCTTGCTTCCCCTTCACCCTTCCACCATGATTGTAAGTTTCCTGAGGCCTCCTAGCCATGCTTCCTGTAGAGCCTGTGTAATTGTAAGTCAATTAAACCTCTTTTCTTCATAAATTACCCAGTCTCAGGTATTTCTTTATAGCAGTGTGAGAACAGACTAATACAGCCAGGATGTGGGGCCCAGCGGAGGTTGGGTGGGGAGATATTGGTCAAAGTGTACAACATTTCAGTTAGATAGAATGAGTAAGTTCTGTAGATTAATTGCATAGCATGTCAACTATAGATAATAATAATATATTGTGTACTTGAAAATTGCTGACAGTAAATCTGAAATGTTGTCATTACAAAAAATGGTAAGTATGTGAGGTAATGGATATGTTAATTAGCTTGAGTGTCATAATCATTTCACAATGTATACATCTATGAAAACATCATGTGATATACTGTAAATATATATAATTTTATTTGTCAATTGTGCCTCAAAATTGGAAAAATATAAAATCAGTATTCCTGTTAAAAAACAAAATTTGAAAAACAAATATAATGTAGTATCCCGATATGAGATGTTTTAATTTCACCTCCCTAAAAATTATGTTTTACTTTTACTATATCCTTTACCTTACCTGTTACAGTTTTACCTTTTAAGCTTTTTGATTTCCTTAAATAAAAATGTTATAATGCATCAAATTAATCAAATCAAATAACTGAATCACTCAGAGCTCTAATTACTTTGATTAGATCATTCAATTATAAAGTAGCTTTTTCATTATTAATCAATTAATGTCACCTGCCTACAAAAACAAATAAATATGACAGAACAGTTTTCTAAGCTCATTTCACTAAAGATATATATTATCATGTGTTCATCAAATGAGGATGTTAGAAAGTTTGCTAAGAGAGCAGAATCATATATTAATTCTAAATTTTTTGAAGGAAACCTTTACTGTTTTCTTGATTCTAATTTTTTTTGTTGATATTGGAGAATCCACACTTAGAAATAGTAACACCAAATATAAGAAAAAATTCTGAGAACAGTATTTCTACAGTATTTCTTCATTTTAAGGAAAATAACATTGAAACATACTGAAAGGTCATGTGGTTTGCATTAGAAGATAATATTTGTCTTGTATAACAAAATAAAATTCAGTAATTTTTATTTTACAAAATATTTACTATAGAGAACAGAATACTGTCATTATTATACGTCGTTGTAATATAAAAGTCTTTAATTTTAAAGCATTTTTTGTGTTTAATAAGAAAAATTTCAACCTCTACATTTCATAATTATGAAATTTACAGCTAATAAAATAGTGTTCACAAAATGACTTTTATTTTGAAGGTGAGCTCTACCCTTTCCCAAATAAATTTGAAGAATGGTAGTGTAAATTATTTTAGTTTTCTTGCATTGACAGCAAGAAGTAACCTCTGAGTTCTAAGGTGTTAATCAAACCATATTCTAATTTCAAAGGACCAGCTGATGTGGTACCTCACAGCTCTCTAGGGGCTTGCAGATAGCCGTCATTTCAGCAGGACCAGGATACAACCTCCCCTCCAACCTCCTCACCTTTCCCAACTTTTATTTCTATTAAGAGTTGGTTTGTTGTGTTTCAAACATCGCCCCTTTCCCCTCTATTTTTGGGGGTGTTACATGCTCTATTTTTTAAGTGCATATACTGTCTATTTTAGGATATGTTTTTAAATTTTAACTTACATGGAAATTATGGCTTTAGTCATCATTTTTTTTCTTGTTTTTATGCAATCAATGTTTACTAAGCTTTACTCTCATTTTCACAAACATTTTTCTTACCCTTCCTCCATTTGTTTGAGATGATTTTCACCTATGAGAAATGTGGTTGGTGGTAAATTCTGGTTTTATTATCTGAAAATGTCCTTATTTTCCTCCTTTTCTAAAAGACAATTTGCCAGAAATGGAATTTTAGGTTAGTTTTTCTCTAACTCAATGCAGATAGAATTCCATTAGGTTCTATCTTCATTGTTACTAATTGCAGTTACTCTATTTTTACCCTGAAGGTGGCCACCTCTCCAAAGTCATACACTTCCTATAAGATCTCTTGCTTTTGTGTTCTGCAGTTTTTCTGAAATGGGTCAAGACTGATATACTTTTTATTTATATTCTCTGAAATCTTAGCCCCCTCTTCTTGAATATCTAGATCATTATGGAACTTCTTTATATGTATCAAAATATTACCCAAATTTCCAAGATTTATTTCAGTGTTTTTCATTTCTATGCCTCTGGACTACATTTGAGATAATATCATCAGATTTATATAAGAACTATCAAACTCTCTCTTCAACTGAGTAAATGTGGTGCTTAAATAATGATGTATATTACATTTTAAATGTAACAATTACATTTAAATTAGCATTAAATTAATTTTGAATCTATTTCTTGAATTTTTTTTTTCATTCACATATGCTTAGTCATTGTATTAGTTCATTTCCATGCTGCTGATAAAAACATACCTGAGACTGGGCAATTTACAAAAGAGAGGAGTTTCATGGACTTACAGATCCACATGGCTGGGGAGGCCTCACAATCACAGTGGCAGACAAGGAGGAGCAAGTCACATCTTACATAGATGGTGGCAGGCAAGAGAGAGCTTGTGCAGGGAAACTCCCATTATTAAAACCATCAGATCTCATAAGACTCATTGACTATCAAAAGAACAGTACAGGAAAGACCCACCCCCACAAATCAGCCACCTGCCACCGGGTTCCTTCAATGACATGTGGGAATTGTGGGAGTTACAATTCAAGATGAGATTTGGGTGGCGACACAGCCAAACCACATCAGCAATTTTTCTTTTATAATCCTGTATTTTCTTCAAATATTTTGTATTTTTTCTAGCTTTTTCAAACATATGAATATGGTTATATTCTATGCTGTATCTGACAATTTCATTATTTATAATCATTGCAGATCTCTAATCTCTGTTTCAGCTAATTCTTACTAATGTTTCCACTCTCCTACAATTTTTAATTCTGAATTTGAGCCAATTGTTCTCTTTGAAATTTATTAGTAAGAATGCATTGAGGTCAATGTTGAAGTTGTGTTCTTTCAGTATTTGTGTTTACCTCTACCAGTTTCTGGGGGCGTTATCCACCCAGAGTACTTTAAATTCTCTATTTCAGGGACTAGGGACCTTACTGGTGGCATGGATTTGGGTCAAATGTCTGTATGACAGCCTGTTTGAAGTGATAAATTCTCAAGTGAGATATTTGCTCCTTCACCCACCCGTAAGTTTGATATAGTCAAGTTTAGTTTATGTCTGCTGGGAGGCTGATTCTAATTCTTATTCATCCTATTACCATCACTATTGTAAGGAAATCATAAGTATTATTGCCTGTCACATGTCATGTACTTGTTTATTCAAGTAAAAAGTCAAAGTTTCCAGAGTGTGGCAGAAACTCTCCGAATGTAAGTCTGTTCTGGCTCTTGCTTTCTTCTCAGGAATTCTGTTTTAACTCTATCTGGGAATTCTAAGGATTCCTTATTTTCATAATCATTCTCAATAAATTCATTTTTAATGTTTTTTATCTAGCATATTGTTTAATTTAGAGAGTCGCTCAAGGTATTTAACACACACTAGAGTTTACAAACAAAATCCCTATCTTCTTTCAAATAAAGAAAGTTCTGAAGGCAGGTGGCAGATATGGACCCTCTTCTTCGAGAATGTAGGGCTCACAATGCATTAGAGTTCCCTTCCCCTTTTCTCCTATTCTGCTCCATGGGTGGGTGGGGAATGGGTAGGTTTCTGTTAAACTTTCTCTCTTTCATAGGATAACAGTGATTCAGAACAAAGCCAACAAATGAATATTCAATTCACACCCATGCATAGAGTCCATCCTTTTCCTTTCCTTCTTCCTGAAATCAATCTCTAGGAGAATTTGAGGGAGAGGAAGGCATTTGTCCATATCTTCATCTCTACTACAATCTCTACTCAACCAGTGAGGTCACATGACTCTCAAAACTGTCAGCAATGTGGAATGGGAAGTTGAATTAAAAATAAGATTGAATAAAAATAAATCAAAATTAAATCAGAAATGGAGTGGGTTTTCTAATGATTGAAAATGACTACAACAGTATGGGATTTAACTGAGCTGCCATCTCTGTCATTTTGTTTCTCCAAGTCCATTTCAAATTCCTGCTTGTGAACTATTGTCCCAACTTGGATTAGGTGTCTATCCCTTGGTCAATGGGCATCAAGCATCGATTATTGGTGATTCTTCTACTAGGAATACACAAAGTGGGAAAGAAGTGTTTCTGTAAGGGTGTAGATCTTATTCTACTAAAATTAGCTATAAATGACAAAGAAAGAGATAGTGGCCTGACAAGAGAGCTACAGACCATGACAGACTGCATTAAAGTCAGGAATTTATCAGATCAGGGAAAGGAACAGTAATGCTTATTTTTATATATATATATATATATATACACACACACATACACACACACATATATATATGCCTAGAAAGATATTATGGGGGACTAACATGACTGTTATTAAACCCAGGATATTAGGGTTTAATATTTGAACACAAAAGAAACTTAAACAAAATTGCAAATAGACAAGTTTTTGTAAGAAGTCAATCAGGCAGATTTTACATGAGTCATGACTGCGTTAAGCAAAATAAATAATTACATTATTATGAATTTAAAAAGGAGATAATTACTTATATATTAACCATGGTTGCATGTTTTACATTTTCTTTAAAGTCATACTAAACAATGCAAATACTTTGAATAACTATTTTGTATTATACACAGGCATATTAAGAGCTAGTATTTTGCTATTTTCAACTTAGGCTTATATGTTTTGTGTAAAAAATATAAATTTATTAAAAGCAAATAATTTACCCTGAAGAAACAAAGAAATAGTGCAATGTTATATACCCCTTAATAAACGAATAAATGGATTGATTTATTAACAGAATAAATTGTATAGAAACTATGATGTGATCTTTAAAAGCAGATATAATCTGTGTGCTAGAAAATTAGTCACTGGCAAATAATAGAAGGTAGAAATGAGGATTGTGAAGCTTTTTTGTATCTTGTTAATTTTATTTTTTCTTCCCCATTCTTCCAAAGCAGAATTAAAAAGCTCATTTCCAATGTCAGCCAATATCAGGCATTTTGCCAGACAAGCAAAGAAGTGGAGGTAATATCATAACGGGTAATGACTAAATTTATTTTAGAGCCTCTGCTTCTACAGCTTTGGAGAGAAAGTGATTCATAGCTGAGAAATCAGGATAATGCAATCAAAAGTCCCCGTGGTACCATTCTTGACCTTTAAAGCCAAAGCACATTTGCAGAATGGAGAATTGAGCAGGAAACCTACTTTCAAACACTGACCTAACAATGCTTGGTGGTTCACCAGCTAAACAGAGCTCCTTATCAATATTTCAGAGTCTAATGGAACAGATGCCCTTTATAACCAAAGGTCATGTTACAACTGGAAAAGAGAGCGGCTTGAAGAAAGTCATCTTCAGTAGTACTAATCTTAGCTACAAAAGAACATAGAGAAACGTAAACAGAAATATTTTTGGCAAACATTTCTGAAAGGGAGTTTATAATGGTTTATTTAATTCAGAAGCTTGAAAAAGCTATAGCATATTAGTTATTATTTAATTGTAAGAACAGGCACTCAAGCTGATATACATATAGGTGTTTATTTTGGTTAAAGCTCATGGATGATTTTGAAAATATTTGTGGAACTAGAAAAAAATGCACTTCCATGGCACATAGATCTGTTATTGGAAAGTGAAGACCCTGAAACCATTTCTTCTTTTCACTTTTGCCTCTCACGGTATGTCTAACACTCTCCTACTTTTCTCCAAAGACAAGTTTGCTGATGAATTCTGTTCTGTCCTCCAATGTTTTGCTTTAGCATGCCATGGCATCCACTCTGGCTTCAAATTCGAATAACCACTCAATCTTTACACCTAACAGAATCCAGTTAGCCTAGACTCTAAGGTTTCTATATCAAATTTTTATAGAGTCAGAAAGACTCACTCATCGTAGCATATGGATTAAGTTCCTGGGGTCAAACTTTATGGTATTTGAGGGAAAACATGTCCCCCCACAAACCAAAAGAGGTAGAAATAAAAGATAGTTGAAACTTTGGTTGGCTGCAAAGTATCTACAAAAGGAGAATAAATAAGGAAGCAACTATTAGCTTCTCTACAAAAATTAGCAAAGTAAATTTAGGTTAGAAAACAGATTACTGGTCTACCAATCCAAGCCAGTTTTAAGGGGCTGTGTTGTAATCACCAGGATAAACACTCCAATTCTGAAAATACATGTGGACTAACTATATTACATTGCCTTATTTTTTTTAGGATTATAAAAAGCTTTTGAAAATAATGAGATATCACTGACCAGGCTTAGCACAACAGAGATTATTCTTGATCATGGAAAGAGGTAAAATGTTACCAAAGAATCCGAGGAAACATATTTAGGAAATATTACAGCAATTACAACTTGACACATGACACTATTGTAAAATTGTGACCAATTTTTCCTTTTTGATAAGAAGGTTGAACTAGATTCATGAGAGAGTCACTTACTGAAAACTATCCAGTCAAAAAGTAAATTTAAAGCTAAAATAGTCATAGCAAAGTAAACAAGACTCTACCTTTGGTGTCAGAGATCTCACAATCTAGAGATAATGTCCCTTCCAGCTCTAAAATTCTGCTGCCTCATGGGGCAGCGGTGGTGTTGAAGGAGATATTAGGCATAGCATCCTCTTACATGAGGGCCTCAGATCTGCATTGGTGCAGACAACTTTCCACTATAAGCTTCCCAAAGCTAGTCACACTAAAGAAATCTAAAACTTGAAACAAGTTAACACTTTCTATTAATGGAACTAATGCTGAAACCCCAGTGATACTTTGGCAGAAGCTGGATTGTAGAATGTAAAATACATTTATAGGTTTACAGTGGCTTTTGCTTGATTTCTAAACTCCCAATCCAAATTGGGTCTGGCTGCCTCTGCCCAGGGGCAGGCATAGGAGACTGACTTGAGGAAGGCCATGAGTGGGTCCATCTAACTCATCCTGCTGCTTGGCTGGTTGTGGCAGACAGAGGACAGAGAATCCACAGATATCTGCAAAACTTCTACCTTTTTATTTTATTTAAAAAAAAAAATTGTAAAGAGGCAAATGGCTCAATCACTTTCTTAGAGTCCAAAGCAAGATTAGCAAATTTTTGTGATAAAAAAGTGCCCAGTGGGGTTGGAAAAGATCTACTTTCTCGATATTGCTAGGAATCTGCATTCACAGGCTGTGCCAATTCTCTTAAGTCCATATTCCTTGCTATGGCTTATAAGGCTCTTCACAGTCTAGTCCAACATCATTTTCCAACTGTACTCTCAGATTCTCTCCTCCCAACTGCTGGCTACACTGACTTACATGCGCCTATACATTTGTAACACATTCTTCATGCTTTCCTGCCCTGGTACACCCTGCCCACCACCGCACACGGTGATGAATGCCTATTCATCTCTTCAGCTAGGGCTCTCCCATATATAGGAAACGTTCCCTAACTCCCACAGAAAGGCCTGACTGTTCCTTTATTCGTGACTTCCTCAATAAATTTTAGTTTGCGTTTTAAAAACCGTGATGTGTTTTTTTTCTTGTGTCTCTACTGTCTTCCTGATAAATTAAACTCGCTGAAAGTAAAGTAGATGGTGCTTCATCTTTGTGTCTGCAAACTATCTTACCTTAAGACATTGTATAATTTGCAACTGCCAACAATAATCAATAATAAAGAAATATTAAAATAATGGTTTGTCTTCTTTAAAACCAGTGGTTATTGTCATTTTAAAAAATCCCTTCTCAATTCCTGAAAGATTTGTAGTAATTTAAATAAAAGCTTATAATATGTGTTCAACTGATGTCAAAAAATGGCCCCTTTTCTCCAGTCATTCCTGTGTCATCTCATCCTTAACCACGTCACTTTGAAATTCTTCCTTTGACTCTGGACTGAGACTGTGACTTCCCTTAGCCCTTAGAATACTCACTTGTGCCATCTTGCTTGGAGCTATACCACCATGAGACAAAAACCCAGGCTAATGAAGTAGAAGCCTCTCAGTCAAGGTCTTCCCAGACCAGCCCATTCCCAGTTAACCCAACGTATGACTATAGATAACTAAATGATCATGATCCCAGCCCAGCCAAGTCCAGGTCAATCTGTAAAACCATCAAATCAACATTGATATGAGTGAAATAATAACTTTTTATTGTTAGAAGCCACTAAGTTTTAGGGTGACTTATTATTCAATAATAATTAACTGACATAAAACACAACAATACAGAAAATACAAAAGAGCAAAAAATGACTTAGAATTTAGATAAGATGAAGCAAATGAATTAAAATTATAAATATTTTAATATTTTATACAGAATAGCAGAAGCAAAAATCAGTATGCATCAGTATCTGAAATAAAATAATGTATTTTATTATTTTGTATTAGTTAGTATTTTTTATTATTTTAATGTAAGGTTAAAAATAAAATAATGTATTTTTTCTTTAATAAATAAGATAGTAAATATTATTATATCCTGTTTTAACTTTTATTTTAGGTTAAGGGAATCATGATCAGGTTTGTTTTGTAGGTGAACTGCTCATTTTCGGGGTTTGGCATAAAAATAATTTCATCACCAGGGTAATAAGCCTAGTACACAATAGGTATTTTTTCTGATCCTCTTCCGACTCCTATTCCCCACTCTCACGTAGGCCCCTGTGTCTGTTGTTCCCCTCCTAGTGTCCATGGGTTTTCATTGTTTAGCTCCCACTTATAAGTGAAAACCTGTGGTATTTGGTTTTCTGTCCCGGCATTAGTTTGCTGAGGATAATGGCCTATCTTCATCCATGTTGCTGAGAGGACATGGTCTCATTCCTTTTCATGGCAGCATAGTATTTCATGGTCTATATGTACCCAATTTTCTTTATCAAGCCTACCACTGATGGGCATTTAAGTTGATTCCATGCTATTGTGAATAGTGCTGCTATGAACATAGGTGTGCTTGTGTCTTATGGTAGAACGATTTATATTCCTTCAGTTATATACCCAATAATAGGATTGCTGGGTCGAATGGTAATTCTGTTTTAAGTTATTTAAGGAACTACCACACTGCTTTTCATAACCACTGAAGTAATTTATATTCCCACTAGCAGTATATAAGCATCTCTTTTTTCTCACCAGCATCTGTCATATTTTGACTTTTTATTAATAGCCATTTGACCGGTGTCAGATAGTATTCCATTGTGGTTTTGATTTGCATTTTTCTAATGATTAGTAACTCCAAAAAGTTTTTCATATGCTTGTTGATTGTTTGCATGTCTTACTTTGAAAAGTGTCTGTTCATGCCCTTTACCCACTTCTAAAAGGGATTGTTGGCTTTCTGCTTTTAAGTTTGTTTTTAAGTTTCTTAAAGATTCTGGATATTAGACCTTTGGGGAATGCACAGTTTGCAAATATTTTCTTCCATTCTGTAGGTTGTTTACTTACTCTTTTACTGTGCAGCAGCTCTTTAGTTTAATTAGGTCTCATTTGTCAATTTTTGGTTTTGTTACAATTGTTTTGGATGTCTTCACCATGAAATCTTTGCCAAGTCCTATGTCTAGAATGGTATTTCATAGGTTATCTTCAAGGCATTTTATGGTTCAAGTTTTACATATGAGTCTTTTAATCGACGTTGGGTGATTTTTGCATATGGGATAAGATAGAGCTCTGGTTTTGATCTTCTGCCTATGGCTAGTCAGTTACCCCAGGACCATTTATTGAATGGGGATTCCTTTCTCCATTGCTTGTTTTTGTCAATTTTGTAGAAGATTGTACAGTTGTAGGTGTGCAGCATTATTTATGGACTCTCTATTCTGTTTCATTAATCCATGTGTTCATTTTGTACCAATACCATTTTTGGTTACTGTAGCCCTGTAATATATTTTGAAGTCGGGTAACGTGCTGCCTCTAGCTTTGTTATTTTGGCTTAGAATTGCCTTAGCTATTTGGGCTCATTTTGGTTCCATATGAATTTCTAAATAGTTTTTTCTAATTCTGTGAAGAATGCCATTGGTTGTTTGATAGGAATAGCATTCAATCTTTAAATTCCTTTGGCCAGCATGGCCATTTAGACAATATTGACTGTTCCTATCCATGAGCATGGAATATTTTTCCATTTGTTTGTCTCATTCCTGATTTCTTTGTGCAATGTTTTGTAATTCTTGTTTTAGAGCTCTTTTATCTCCGTGGTTAGCTGAATTTCTAAGTGCTTTTGTGTGTGTGCAGACATTGTGAATGGGATTGTATTCCAGGTTTGGCTCTCAGTTTGGATGTTGTTGCTGTGTAGGAATGCTACTGATTTTTGTACCTTGATTTTGTATCCTGAAACTTTCCTGAGGTTGTTTATCAGATCTAGGAGCTATTGGGCTGAGACTATGGGGTTTTCTAGATACAGAATCATGACCCCTGCAGATAGGGATAGTTTGACTTTCTCTCTTCCTATTTGGATGCCTTTGAATTCTTTATCTTGCTTGATTGCTCTGTCCAACAATTCCAATACTATGCTGAATAGGTGTGGAGAGAGAAGGCATACCTGTCTTGTGCTGGTTTTCAAGGGAAATGTTTCTAGCTCTCATACATTCAGCATGATGTTGGCTGTGGATTTGTCGTAGATGGATCTTATTATTTTGATTATTTTTCCTTCAATGTCTAGTTTTTTGAGGATTTTTTAACATGAAGTGATGTTGAATTTATCAACAGCCTTTTCTGCATCTATTGAGATAATTATGTGGTTTTTGCTTTTAGTTCTGTTTGTGTGATGAATCACATTTATTGATTTGCATATGTTGAACCAAACTTGCATTCCATGGATAAACCCTACTTCATCATGGTGGATTAGCTTTTTGAGGTGTTGCTGGATTTAGTTTGCTAGTATTTTTTTTTATAATTGTTTTCTCTGTGTTCTCAGTAATATTTGCCTGAAGTTTTCTTCTTTTCTTGTGTCTCTGCCAGGATTTGGTGTCAGGATGAGGCTGGCCTCATAGAATGAGTTGAGAAGTCTCTGTTCAATTTTTATAAAATTTTCAGTAGTTATGGCACCAGCTTTTCCTTATGCATCTGGTCAAATTCAGCTGTGAATCCATCTGGTCCTGGTGATTTTTGCTTGGTAGGATTTTCATTACTGATTCAATTATAAAACTCGTTATTTGTCTGTTCACGAATCCAATTTCTTCCTCTTTCAGACTTAGGAGGCTGTATGTTCCAGGAATGTATTCATATATTTTAGGTTTTCTAGAGTGTCTGCACAGAAGTGTTCATAGTAGTCTTTGATGTTTTTTTCTTTTTGTATTTCTGTGGGTTCAGTAGCAAAATCCATTTGTCATTTACAATTGTGTTTATTTGAATAATTTCCCTTTTCTATCTGTCTAGCTAGCAATGTATCTTATTAATTTTTTCACATAGCCAGCTCCTGGATTTGTTGATCTTTTATGCAGTTTTCCTTATCTCAGTTTCCTTCAGATCACCTCTGATTTCCGTTGTTTCTTATCTTCTGATAGGTTTGAGGTTGGTTTGTACTTCCTTCTCTAGCTCCTCTACTTGTGATGTTAGGTTGTTAATTTGAGATCTTTCTACCTTTTTAATGCTTAGTGCTATAAATTTTTCTCTTAACATTACCTTAGGTGTGTCCTAGAGATGCTGGTATTTTGTACCTATGTTTTCATTAGTTTCCAATAATTTCTTGACTTCTGCCTTAATTTCATTGTTTGCCCAAAAGTCATCCAAGATCAGGTTGTCTAATTTCCATATAATTGTATTGTTTTAAGTGATTTTCTGAGTATTCATTTCTATTTTCATTTCCCTGTGGTCCAAGAGTATGGCTGGTATGATTTCAGCTGTTTTGAATTTGCTAAGGATTGTTTTGTCTAATTATGTGATCATTTTTGCTGTATGTGCCAAGTGGCAATGAGAAGAATGTCTATTCCATTGTTTTTAGATGGAGAGTTCTACAGATGGCTATTAGATGCATGTTATCAGGTGTTGGTTCAAGTCCTGAATATCTGTTAATTTTCTACCTCAATAATCTGTCTAATAGTGTCAGTGGTGTGTTGAAGTTTCCCACTTTTATTGTTTGGGAATCTAAGTCTCTTTTGTAAGTCTTTAAGAACTTGCTCCATGAATCCAGGTGCTCCTCTTTTTGATGCATATAGATTAGCATAGATACATATTCTTGTTGAATTGAATCTTTTGCCATGATATGATGTCTTTATTTATCTCTTTTTATCTTTGTTGGTTTAAAGTCTACTTTGCCTAAAATTAGGATTTCAACACTTGCTTTTGTCTTTCATTTGCTTGGTGGATTTTTCTCCATTACTTTATTTTGAGCTTATGGATGTCATTGCATGTGAGATGGGTCTTTTGTAGACAGCATACCATTGGGTCTTGTTCTTTATCCCGTTTGCCACTCTGTGCCCTTTAATTGGGACGTTTAGCCCATTTACATTCAAGGTTAGTATTGATAGGTGCAGATTTGATCCTGTCATCATGTTGTTAACTGGTTGTTATAAAGACTGGTTTGCATGGTTGCTTTGTATTATTATCTATAGTCTGTGTACTTAAGTATGTTTTGTAGTGGTTGGTAATGCTCTTTTCTTTCCATATTTAATGCTCCTTTCAGGACCTCAGTAATGAAGGTCTGGTGGTAATAAATTCCCTTAACATTAGCTTGTCTGAAAAGGATGTTATTTCTCCTTCACCTATAAGCTTAGTTTGGCTAGACATTAAATTTTTGGTTGGAAATTCTTTTCTTTAAGAATGTTGAATATAGGCCCCAGTCTCTTGTGGCTTGTAGGGTTTCCATTGAAAGGGCCACTGTTAGTCTAATGGAGATCCCTTTGTAGGTGACCTGTCCCTTAACCTCTAGCTGCCTTTAACATTTTTAAATTTCATTTTGACCTTGGAGAATGTGATTACTATGTGTATTGGGAATGGTCTTTTTTGTGTATTATTTCACAGGGGTTCTCTGCATTTATTGAATTTAAATGTTGGCCTCTCCAGTGAGGTCAATGAAGTTTTCATGGATGATATCCTGAAACATGTCTTCCAGGTTGTTTGTTTTCTCCCTGTCTGTTTTAGGGTTGCCAATGAGTCGCAGATTTGGTCTCTTTACATAATCCCATATTTCCAGGAGGGTTTTTTTTGTTGTTGTTCTTTTTAATTCATTTTTCTTAATTTTTGTCTGACTAGATTAATTCAGGAGCCAGTTTTCAAGCTCTGAGATTCTTTTCTCAGCTTGTTCTATTTTGCTGTTAATATTTGTGATTGCATTATGCAATTCTTGTAGTATGTTTTTCAACTTTATCAGCTTATTTTGGTTCTTTTTTATAATGGTTACTTCATCTATAAGCTCCTGTGTTGTTTTACTGTGGTTTTTAGCTTCCTTGAATTGTGTTTCAATGTTCTCATGAATCTCGATGATCTTCATTGCTATCCATATTCTGAATTCTATTTCTATTATTTCAACCTGGTTAAGAAACCTTGCTGGGGAACTAATGTGGTTGCCTGGATGAAAGAAGGCATTCTGGATATTTGAGTTGAATCAGCAGAGTTCTTCTGCTGATTCTTTCTTATTTGTGTGGGCTGATTATGCTTCAATACTTGAAGTTTCTGTCCTTTGGATGGATTTTTTTTTTTTTTTTTTTTTTTGCTTTTTTTCTTCTTTGATGTCCTTGGCAGTTTGATTATGTTATAACATGTGTTAAGTTGGCTGGCTTTGGTTCTAGTCATCTCCTGAGTCTTGGAGGAGCCCTCTCCAATTACTCTCCCCATGCTTGTGTTTCTTTTGTTGAGTGTTCTGGTCCATAGGGCTCCCTCAGGCAGGGGCCACAGTTGGCAGGTAAGCCATATCCTTAAGAAGTCAACCCTAATCTGATGTCTGTGTGCTTCCTAGGAAAACATGGGCTTGCACCTGTCCACAGAGTTCAAGTGAAAGAGGACATTGGATTGTAAGCTCTAGTGGGTGTGGCCCTTCTGGCTACAGGAGGCGGGCAGGAGTAGGGTTGCCCATCGTATCATCCATGTGTTTCCACGGCAACAGGAGGCTGCATTCCTCAGCAAATTTAGGCAGAAGTAGGACCACTGAGCCAGAAAGTCTAGGAGGCATGGCTCCTTTGGCTACCAGTGCCAGAGGTAGGTAGGGATGTTCACCCTGCAGTCCAGATGCTTCCTGGGACAACAGAAGGCTGTGTCCATCAACTGAGTTCCCACAGAATCAGGACTGGCCCAAATGGAAGCTGTGTTTCCTGGCTGAGTTCACACAGGACTCAACCTGTGTGAGGGAGGGAAGTTGTAGCAAATATTGCCCTCCTGGCTATCAGTGGCTTTGGGGGTGGGGAGCGGTTGGGATGCAGTCACTCACCCTGCTGTCAGGGTCTTTCTTGGAACATCAGGAGGCTGCACTCTCCAGCTGAGTACACACAAAATAAGACTGCTGGACTGGAGGCTCTAGCAGATGTTGCTCACCTGGCTACCCATGGTGAGGGTGGGCAATGTGGCAGGCCAAATTTGGGCCTAGGCGGGACTGCTGGAGCCAAGTCCTCTCTGGCAAGGTGGGTTGGAGCAATCCTACCATTCCCAGGCACAACACGTGCAACCTCTACTGGGAATGCGGCACCCATGCTGGTTGGCTCCAGGACCCAGGGCTTATAGAGGTCCCCTTGAACTCGAGAGTTGCCCCGAAAAAATATCTGACACCTTCCTGCTTCAGTCTAGAAGTGCAGTGATTTTCTCATGCCCAGTCTAGCACAGGTCCCTGTAGAAAGTGTGAATCTCTCAGGCACTCTTACTCACCCACTCAGCCTTTCCCATGTTGGAGAAGTTCTCCTGGCTCTACCCTGAGCCCGGACAGGCTGGGGTCCAGCCTCATTTCTATCTGCACTGTCTTCCCCTGCTGCTATGATGAATCCCAATGTGCTTTCTCGGATGATTGGCCTGTGGATTCAGTATCACTAGTTCTTTTCAGCACACAGGAGATGCTTCCTGTAGACCATCTTGGCACCTACCATTCTTTCTATATTCTTATAATCATAAGAATAATTTTGTCAGATTATTTTGTGAAAAATAGTTACTGCTACCTGAGTTTTATATTTACAGAAAATAATTATGTCACTTTTAAAAATTATTAGTAACAACATAGACACTTTTATTAATACTCTTTTTATTTATTTATTTGTACTATTTTTCTTGTTATGTTTAAGTATTAGGGTACATGAGCACAACGTGCAGGTTTGTTACATAGGTATATATGTGCCATGTTGGTTTGCTGCACCCATCAACTTGTCATTTACATTAGGTATTTCTCCTAGTGCTATCTCTCCCCCAGCCCCCGCTACCCCCGACAGGCCCTGGTGTGTGATGTTCCCTGTCCTGTGTCCAAGTGTTCTCATTGTTCAATTCCCACCTATGAGTGAGAACATGCAGTGTTTGATTTTCTGTCCTTGTGATAGTTTGCTGAGAATGATGGTTTCCAGCTTAAGCCATGTCCCTGCAAAGGACATGAATGCATCATTTTTTATGGCTGCATAGTATTCCATGGTGTATATGTGCCACATTTTCTTAATTCAGTCTATCATGGGTGGACATTTGGGTTGGTTCCAAGCCTTTGCTATTGTGAATAGTGCCACAACAAACATATGTGTGCATGTGTCTTTACAGTAGCATGATTTATAATTCTTTGGGTATATACATAGTAATGGGATTGCTGGGTCAAATGGTATTTCTAGTTCTAGATTCTTGAGGAATCACCACACAATCTTCCACAATGGTTGAACTAATTTACACTCCCACCAAAAGTGTAAAAGCATCCCTATTTGTCCACATCCTCTCCAGCATCTGTCATTTCCCGACTTTGTAATGATCACCATTCTAACTGGGATGAGATGATATCTCATTGCGGTTTTGATTTGCATTTCTCTGATGACCAGTGATGATGAGCATTTTTTTCGTGTGTCTGTTGGCTGCATAAATGTCTTCTTTTCAGAAGTGTCTGTTCATATCCTTTGCCCGCTTTTTGATGGGGTTGTTTTATTCTTGTAAATTTGTTTAAGTTCCTTGTAGATTCTGGATATTAGCCCTTTGTCAGATGGATACATTGCAAAAATTTTCTCCCATTCTGTAGGTTGCCTGTTCACTCTGTTGGTAGTTTATTTTGCTGTGCAGAAGCTCTTTAGTTTAATTAGGTCCCATTTGTCTATTTTGGCTTTTGTTGTCATTGTTTTTGGCATTTTAGTCATGAAGTCTTTGCCCATGCCTATGTCTTGAATGGTATTGCCTAGGTTTTCTTCTAAGGTATTTTATGGTTTAGATCTTATATTTAATCTTTAATCCATCTTGAATTAATTTTGGCATAAGGCGTAAGGAAGGGATCCAGTTTCAGCTTTCCACATATGGCTAGCCAGTTTTCCGAGAACCATTTATTAAATAGGGAATCCTTTCCCCATTTTTTGTTTTTGTCAGGTTTGTCAAAGATCAGATGGCTGTAGATGTGTGGCGTTATTTCTGAGGCCTCTGTTCTATTCCATTTGTCTATATCTCTGTTTTGGTACCAGTACCAGGCTGTTTTTGTTACTGTAGCCTTGTAATTTATTTTGAAGTCAGGTAGCATGATGCCCCAACTTTGTTCTTTTTGCTTAGGATTGTCTTGGCTATGTGGGCACATTTTTGGTTCCATAAGAAATTTAAAGAAGTTTTTTCCAATTCTGTGAAGTAAGTCAATGGTAGCTTGATGGGGATAGCATTGAATCTACAAATTACTTTGGGGAGTATGGTCATTTTCAGGATATCAATTCTTCCTATCCATGAGCATGGAGTGTTCTTCCATTTGTTTGTGTCCTGTTTTATTTCATTGAGCAGTGCTTTGTAGTTCTCCTTGAAGAAGTCCTTCACATCCCTTGTAAATTGTATTCCTAGGTATTTTATTCTCTTAGTAGTAATTGTGAATGGGAGTTCACTCATGATTTTGCTCTCTGTTTGTCTGTTATTGGGGTATAGGAATGATTGTGATTTTGCACTTGATTTTGTTTCCTGAGATTTTGTTAAAGTTGCTTATCAGCTTAAGGAGATTTTGGGCTGAGACAATGGGGTTTTCTAAATATACAATCATGTCATCTGCAAACAGAGACAATTTGACTTCCTCTTTTCCTAATTGAATACCCTTTCTTTCTTTCTTTCTCTTGCCTAATTGCCCTGGGCAGAACTTCCAACCCTATGTTGAGTAGGAGTGGTGAGAGAGGACATCCCTATCTTGTGCCAATTTTCAAAGGGAATGATTCCAGTTTTTGCCCATTCAGTATGATATTGGCTGTGGGTTTGTCATAAACAGCTCTTATTATTTTGAGATACGTCCCATCAATACCTAGTTTATTGAGAGTTTTAGTATGAAGGACTGTCGAATTGTGTTGAAGTACTTTTCTGCATCTATTGAGATGATCATGTGGTTTTTGTCTTTGGTTCTGTTTATATGATGGATTACATTTATTGATTTGCATATGTTGAACCAGCCTTGAGTCCCAGGGGTGAAGCCAACTTGATCTTGGTGGATAAACTTATTGATGTGCTGCTGGATTCGGTTTGCCAGTATTTCATTGAGGATTTTTGCATTGATGTTAATAAGTGATATTGGTCAAAAATACTACTTTTTTGTTTTGTCTCTGCCAGGCTTTGGTATGAGGATGACGTTGGCCTCATAAAATGAATTAGGGAGGATAAGCTGTTTGATGTGCTGCTGGAGTAATTTGCCAGTATTTTGTTGAGGAATTGGCATTACCATGCTGAATTATTTATTCAATTTTAGAAATGTAGCTAAAAGCATATTGCATTTTCTACTACGTAGAACTATTTTGTTACTATAATTTTCTATGTCTTTTTTATTAAGGAGTATTACAGATGGAAATATATCATAAAAGAAAAAAATTAAAACATCTGTTAACTAGTTCTACAGTAAATATTAAAATTTCTATATCCAAAATAATTATATTTCAAATTTGTAACATTGCTGAATTTGTATTGTGTCTTTTTCTTCAGTATAAAAAGGTTATACCTGATGTAAATGACGAGTTGATGGGTGCAGCACACCAACAAGGCACAAGTATACATATGTAACAAACCTGCACGTTATGCACATGTACCCTACAACTTACAGTATAATAATAATAAATAAATTTAAAAAAAAAAAAAAAAAAGGTTTTCTGAGGATAATAGCTTTTGACTTCATCCAAGTCCCTGCAAAGGACATAATCTCATTCCTTTTTATGGCTGCATAGTATTCTATGTTGTATATGTACCACATTTTCTTTATTCAGTCTATCATTGATGGGCATTTGAGTTGATTCCATGTCTTTGCTATTGTGAATAGTGCTACAATGAACATACACATGTGTGTAACTTTATAATAGAATGATTTATATTCCTTTGGGTATATACTGAGTAATGGGATTGCTGGGTCAAACTAATGCAGTAACAGCAAACCAAGCACCACATGTTCTCAGTCATAGGCGGGAGCTGAACAATGAGAACACATGGACACAGGGAGGTGAACAGCACTTACTGGGGCCTGTCGGGGGAAGGTGGGGTGGAGAGACCATTAGGGAAAACAGCTGATGCATGCTGGGCTTAATACCCAGGTGATGGGTTGATAGGTTCAGCAAACCACCATGGCACACATTTACCTATGAACCAAACCTGCACATCCTGCACATGTATCCCAAAGTTTTAAAAATAAATAAATAAATACATTTTTTGAAAAAGAAAAAAGAAAAAAGAAATAAAAAGAGGTTGTATATCTCACATTCACATGATGTTTGATAGACAATAAAGCATTTTTTATTAATAATCTATAAAACTCAGGAAGGATGGTTATTTCTTCAGTGCCTCTTACGGGTCTTGTACAGTACCTACCATTACAGTTATTGTGTTTTCAGAGCCAAATATGATTAAGACACCCCTGGAAGGGAGGAGTAGGAGAAGTGCAGTCATGTGTCCCTTAATGACAGGGATGTGTTCTGAGAAATGTGTGGTTAGGTGATTTTATCATTGCATGGACATCGTAGAGTACACAAACCTAAATGGAACAGCCTACTACACGGTATGGCCTATTGCTCTTAGGCTACAAAACTGTACAGCATGTTACCATTCTGAATACTGTAGGCAACTATAACACGCTGGTAAGTATATGTGTATTTGAACATATCTAAACACAGAAAAGATACAGTAAAAATACAGTATAAAGGTTAAAAAAGGTACATCTATATAGGACTCTGACCATGAATGGAGCTTGCTAAGACTGGATGTTGCTCTGGGTGAATCAGTGAGTCAGTAACAAGTGAATGTGGAGGCCTTGAACATTGTTATACATTACTGTGGACTTTATAAACACTGGACACTCAATTACACTAAATTTGTAAAGACCACTTTATTTCTTCAACAATAAATTAATCTTAGTTTACTGTAACATTTTTATAAACTTTTGTTTTTTTAACTTTTTGGCTCTTTTATAATTACATGTAGCTTAAAACAAACACATTGTACAACTGTAAAATATATTCTATTTTCTAATTGTATAAAGGTGTAAAGTCCTCTTTATTTTTTTTTCTGTTTAAACTTTTTGTTAAAAATGAATACACAAACACACACGTTAGCCTAGGCCCATACAATGTCAACATCATCAATATTACTATTTTCCACCTCCACATCTTGTCCAAGTAGAAGGACTTCAAAGGCAATAACACACATGTAGATAACATCTCTGTCATCTCCTATGATAACAATGTCTTCTGGAATACCTCCTGAAAATCTTGCTTGAGGTTCTTTCATAGCTAACTTTTTTTTTTAATGTATAATGAGTACACTCTAAGATAACAATACAAGTATATTATGGTAAATATATAGACAGGAATTGTTTATTGTCATCATCCAGTATTGCATACTGTACGTAAGTGCATGTGCTATACTTTTATACAACTGGCAGTGTGGTAGGTTTGCTTGCACCAGCATCACTACAAATATGTGAGTAGTTTGTTGTACTACTACATTATAATGGCTATAATGTCACTGGGTGATAAGAAAAGGAAATTTTCAGCTCCGTTATAATCTTACGGGACCACTGTTGTGCATGTGGTCCATCAAGCAAAACGCTGTTATGGAGTGCTTGACTATAATCAAATTGGGAACATACAACAATTCTGTTTTTTTATCATAGTTTTAATTCTCTTTCACCATTTTAGTAGCATCACTTCCACATATGGGCTTTTCTCATTCCCTACTCTTCCCTTATAATCTCCAAAATCGAATTTTAAGGTTAAATTTGACCAAGATTTGGGCAGAAGGTAACCTGTTAAGACAACAGTAGAGAACACCTCTCAGGTAGATCTCTAAACCCAAAGACAAACTTTTGAAAGACCATTGTCTCCAGCATTGTCTCCAGACTATAAGACATTTATGGAATCGCCTTAGCTGGTAGTGGAAAGCCACATCCAAGAGGGCTAATCCTGGCCCCAAATAGATCCACAGAGGCAGACAGACCTTTTCAGATAAGAGACCCCAAAGCAGTTAGTTAGAGCATCAGCATCTAAGAGTCAGATGCAGGTGTGTGTTTCATCCATTGGGATAAGCGTGAGTCTGTTTAGAGGCCATGCAAAGTTCATGAGAAGACAAGGAGGCAAGTCAGAAGCACAGTAGTCCCAAAGGGCATGATGCAGGGAAAGAAGTGAACACTTGAGAGACAAGAGTAAAAGTCACCCAGTCATGGACAATAGTGATGCACAAAGCAGGGCCTTGACCACAGGTTAAAATCCTAACACTCAGACACGGGTGGATGGATAGTCAAAGTTCAAGCACTAGAAATTCTGATTTTAATATGAACTATTCAACCCTTAGCCTGGAATCCTGCCTACTTCTCTGACATGGGATATGACTGGCCTTTAATCTGCACTACTGCTGAAACAGGCTCTGAGGACTTGAGCCTGGACTTGAGTCAGCCAGCCTAAGAGGAATACAACCCTAACGTACCCTCATGCAACTGCCTCTTCCTCGTCTCCCTCTTTATAAAATTGAAAGGTTGCATAAGATCATCTCTAAGGTATCTTTTTGGTCTGCAAGTCTCAACTTTTTTTTTTTAATCTTTCTATTATTTTTTCATATCATCTTTATAGAGATCAGCAATTCTTGAGGTCATCTAAACGACATGATCTGAAATTTCCAACTCATTGAAATAGCAGAATTAATCTAGCCATAAAAATAGACAGAGGTCAACACAGTGAACTGAGCCTAAAAGAAAAAGACGAGGGAGGCTCTGACGAGAAAATTACACCTGACCTCACCCTTCTATTTCCTTTGGCTTTAGTTTTTATAGGATGCTATATTTCTAGGGGAGCCATTCACATTTGCTGCAGGTAAATGCTTGTGTTCTGAATTTATTGAGACAGGTAACAGAGTGTCAAGGTATAGGCCAAGGGTAACTAAAACAGGGAAAGAGAGCATTGGAGAGTGATGTACACAGATGCAAACTTTGTGGATTAGATATGTGTTAGGGGTAGGGAATGGCCCATTTACAGAAAAATGTAACCAGCCAGATTTTAAACAAATGATAATAAAAGAAAGTACCATATCATTTTTTTGTCATTTCTTTTCTTGCTTAATTTTTTCCTGGGTTGCTACAAATAATTCCAAAGAAAATGAGTCTTTAAAATTATAATGCATTGCATGTAATATTTGTGTTTTAGTATATGCTTAACCAGCGCTTAAAGGGGGAAAACCCATAATTTTTACATAACATAAATTCAGTCTCTGAACTGGAGTTTTAGGAAGCAGGCGTGTAGCTGTTCCATCCAGATGATACTATTTTTATTCTAATATAAATGGTCAGTGATATCTTTCATTTGAAAAAACCAGGAGTTTAACTGAGCACAGACATTCTTATAAAAAATTTTAAGGTGGAAATAAAAACCTCTAACTTAACATGCTTTTATAAGCCTCCTTTATAACAGGTATTCTCTCTTAGCACAGGTATAATAGCTTAGGAGTGATTTTATTCTTAAATATTGAAAGCAGCAAATGAGAATGTTCTTCTGACTTAATCCTTTATAGAATATGTCACTATTTCCACTAAATTCCAGCTCACTCAAAGCACAGAGGAATAATAGGTGGCTTATACTTAAAAGCAAATGGGCATTTGAATATCAGTTCATAATTTAAATAAGGTGCTCTTACAAATGTATACATAAATGTTTAACCTGGCTAATAACCTGCTAAAAGAATGCAATTTCTATGTGTGTGTAAATTTAGGAGATATTCACAAAAGAATGTAAAATAGCTGTTTCTTTAAAGTTGCTTTTGAGATAGTTGTAGGTTTATATGCAGTTTTAAGTAACAATACAGAGAGATTTCATGTACCCTAGGCCAGTTTTCTCCAATAATAACAAATTGCAGAACTATATTACAAACATTATACTGACATTGATCCAATCCATAAAATTTACGTGTGTGTGTGTGTGTGTGTGTGTGTGTGTGTGTTGATTTTTATTCCTTTTTATCACATGGGTAGGCTTCCATATCCACCACCACAGTCAAGGTAAAGAACAGTTCCATCATCACAAGTATCCCTCATCTTGACCTTTAATAACTGCAAAGCCCACTTCTATCTCCAAAAACGCACAATGTCAAAATGAAGATTAAAAAAAATAAGGACATTGAGAATGGTAAGAATGTATAAAAAGAATTAGTAAGACACAAAAAAGACAATAGGAAATAAACACAGGTAACGGATGTCTTCACCTAGTTTGCCCCCAGAAAACAGAGTCTAGGACAAGGAATTTTGTATCAATAATTTCTTTTGAGAATTGAATAGAAGTAATAGAAGCAGAAAACTGGGAAGACAAAGAAATAGAAGGTGAAAAAACCAATACAATAGTGGACCTTTCAAGCTGGTAATCACCGAGGGCAACTGGGGTTTGACCTTACTGGGACGCTTTGAGGAATCAGGTAGAATGCATCATAGAATTCACTAGCAATGGGATAAAAAGGGGAGCTTGTGTCTACCAGTGCCTGCCACAGTCCCCGTTGGGTTGGGTTGATTAAGGACTGACTCACGAGGAATTAACTTCCTCACACTTCTTGATATGCACAAAGTCAGTGCCAAACTGGTCCTACAGACAGCCAGGTTGCAGCATCAGAGAAGGTACAGCACAAGAGCCACTGGCATGTAGTGCATTTGAAACAAGATCCAATAGGTTACCTTTGTGAAGTTTGTTGATACAACAAAAAGTGAGTCGACAGTGGAAATTAGGTGGCATACAAGAGGTATCTAATAGTTTGAGTTGCATAGGTGAGACAAAATAACTACTGCTTAGTTATAAGCAAACTCCTTTCAGATAAGGCACCTGACCGAACTTCTGTGACTTCCCTCAAGTAACTCAGGAAACCACCAATAAATTATTTAAACCATCTTACTTAGGGTTTCGCTCAAATAGACTTTATGTATTATTTTTCAGGGTTCTCCAGAGAAACCGATGAAGAAGATGGGGAGATAGATGACAGATAGATAGATAGATAGATAGATAGATAGATAGATAGAGATTTATTATTAAGAATTGGCTCATGCTATTATGGAGGCTGACGAGTCTAAAATCAGAAGAGCCAACATCCAGTTCCAAGGCCATCATGCAGGAGAATTCTCTTACTTGGGAAAGAGTCAGCATTTTGTTCTTTTCAGGCCTTCAACTTATTGGATGAGTCCCATCCACATTATGGAGGGCATCTGCTTTATTCAGTCTACCAATTTAAATATTAATCTCACCCAGAAATACCTCACAGAAATACCTAGCATAAGTTTTGACCAAATATCTGAATACCTTATGGCCCAGTGAAGTTGACACAGAAAATAAACCACCACACTGTACATTCTCGTTCTAGAAATGAATTTTTAAATGATTACAAGTGAATAGGCATGGAGATCTCTTTTGTCAAATGTGATCATATGTAAAGTACTGTTTTAAAGTAGCAATGTATAAATGAGAAATAAGATAGCGGAATTAATTTTTAAATCTTCATTTAAGTTAAACTGAACAACAACGTCTCCTCTGACACTAACATTTTTAAATTATTTGGTTTGATGATTTTTTCTAATAAACAACTATATAAAATATAAGACTATACAATTATCAAACCAAATAAAAGTCAATTTAAAACTATCAATAGTTTGGCTTGACTGAGATTTTAAACCTTCCTAGAAAATTACCAAGTAGTATAAGCTAAAATTTTGCTACATTAGTCACTTTGGTGGTAGTTGGGAGACAAGCAGTTTGCATGTATAAAGGTTAAGTATAGGCAACTGATTGAGGATTTAGCTTGATATTCATTGATTTAAAAAAATTAGATTCAGTTGGTCATGGCCTTTAAAGGCAGATGGGTAAGAATCAGACAATTCATGAGCATAACGCAAAGAATTTCAACGGCCGTAAATTAGAAATACAACAATAATAGAGTTCCCTTGTAGTAGTTTTCCAGCTGTGGTCATAAGTTCTCCCTTCTTTCAAACCAGTATGAGTAGACTGATAAGTAAGGTGACCATGTAGGTAAAACATGTCAGGCATTGAGCCTATGTTCAAACAGCTCTTTACTCCTACTCCAGACTAAGATATGTTGGTTTCCTAAAGAGATCATTAATTTGATGCTCTTTCACACCAATATTTCAAAATGTTTAAACATTGTTCAACAGTTGTTTACAATGAGAAGTGAGTAGTTCATTCAGTAAGGCAGGGAATGGAAGTGAAGCAGAATTTCTTGATATTGGCCTCCTCTCTATGATAGACTGAACAATGGCACCCAAAGCTGTTCTAATCCAGAGAACTGTGACTACATTATCTTATACGGCAAAAGGGATTTTGAAGATGGACCTAAGTTAAGGATTTTAAGATGAGAATGGATCTTCCTGAATTCCAGTAGGCTCAATATAATCACAAGGATCCTCATAAGAGGGAGGCAGGAGTGTCGGAGTCAGAGGAGGTGACGCGATGATGGAAACAAAAGTCGCAGCAAGGGCATTGCTGGTGTGCAGAAACTGGAACAGGCAAAGGCAAGAAATTGTCCCCACACAATATTCAGAGCCTCCAGAAAGCAAGCAGCCCTGTCAAGCCACTTGGGACTTCTGACCTCCAGAAGAGTAAGATAATAAATTTGTGTTGTTTTAAGTCATCAAGATTGTGGTCATTTTTTACAGCAGCAGGAGCAGCAGCAAACTAACACATTCCCACTATATATAAAGACTAGACACAAATATGAGAACCTCATTTAGCAAAACTAAATACCTGTGACTACATAGATACACCTCTTTAAAAGGCATTATAGCATCACTTGAGAACTCTGACCTCACCAGGTGAGACCTAATGAGACTCCTGACCTCCTCAGGGTGTCAAAGTCGATCACATGAAAACATACAGCGTCCCCAATAAAGGAGTGATGTCAAAAACATTTTCAACTTTTCCCAACATTTCCAGTGATATGTTAGAGCTATAGTCAAGCATTCTTGCCCCAAGAAACTAAACTCATACCAGATTTGCCTCATCCTGAATCTACCAGAGTTGGGAGATTGGAGGATAGCCCACACATCCTTCCAAGATGTTCTGACTTTCATTTTTTTACTTTGTAAGATATGTTCTGAAGCCGAGGCTGATATGCTCAAGAATCAGGAATAGATGGTTCTTGTTTATCATCCCTTGTCCTCTCCTAAATAGAGTAGTCACTGCAAAAGTCACTGGATAGGATCAAAATAGAACTGGAGGCGAACTCAAATGCCATCTTCTCAATGAGGCTCACACCGATCATCCTATTTATAAATTTCAACTCCAATGTCCTTTGCCTTTTCTTCCTTTCTTTTTATCCTGTAACACATACTGCCTTCTGACGCACTATACGTTATCTTATTTAGTGTGTTTATTTGGTATGTCCCTCTTCTCATACTAAAATGGAATTCATGAGTCGGGATGTTTATCTCATATCATCGATGCACCCAAAGCCCTATAAAAGTTAAATAAACAGATTCATGAATGAATTAACATTGAAATTGCAGAGGCTGGCTCAGGGAAAGCATCTCATATAGTGACTTCTCTGCTTCACCTCTGGGTACTATACCTTGTCTGGGTTGTTAACCCTTTTAGATGAGGGTGAACAAGGGTAAGGATGTGTCCCTGTTACTGGATTATTTTAGGTAGCCTTTTCTGAAGCTATTTAACTGCCTGGCAGATAAGAACTAGAATGTATATATAGACCATAATGGATACTTGAGAGTTAACCCCTCCTTGTCTGTGAAGCCTCTGTCCTACTTACAGTACAGCCTGAAGATCACCTATGCTGAAGGTACCTGCCTTGGTATAATGTGAGTTAAGGACCTAGACCACTACGTGATTAGCCAAAGAGGGTAATTTAGCTTAGATGTGGCCTGAAAGGAATGAAATCTAGACTGGATGGAACCTAGCTAACCCAATTTCGAAGAAAGATTAAATACCAGATAAGTGGAGAAAAATGCAAACATTAAAGTAGAGGAGTAGCAAAATGGGATCTGTAAGCAAGATGATAAGTAAGATCATGAGGCAGAAAAAGATAAGAGTCACTGGAGATTGCCAAGAACTTTCAGAGCAGAAATTGGAAAGCTGAGTCACTAGTTGAAGCACTAGAGCAAGGAGTAGGAGAGCTTGCTGCTGAAGGAGTCAGAGTCAATCACATTACCAGAGTCTCTGTTGGACTATTGTTCACTACCTTGACCTAAATGATGGAGTCATGTTCCTTAAGACCCTCTGTCAGGCTCGGAGACAGTTTCCTGCACCCATTACTTTTATTCTTACTAACAAGTTTGTAGCTTAGAACACAAATTCAAGTAGCATTCTTAATTATCTTTTACAATAACTAAACATTATTTCCATTTCTCTCCCCCATTTAGAGGGATGGTAGAAATTTAAAATAGGTCACTTTCTAATTCTCACCTTTATCCCTTTCTCCAGAGTTGTGTCAAGTTCCAGGAGGCTTACAAGGGGCAAGTGTTTTGGCTGCACTTGTATAAGAATAACAAGATTGAAGAGATGGGAAGGAGCCCATCTTCATGAATTTCCACTTATTTTTACTTACTATTGAACTTTGGGTCAAGGATTCACAAAATGATATCCTCTTGAATCATGAGATCTCTTCATGTCTCTCAGCTACTTCTAAGCTCTCTTCACTCCTTAAGCCTTGGATGTTTGAAGTCATAACTGCTTGGATATACCATGAGCCATTCCTTCATTGAGGTCTTTCTGCACTGCTGAGCCTCTGCCTTGGAGTAGTGGTTCATTTTACTTCTGTCCTGGGATTCTCTAAACATTCCAAGGCATTTGACTACCCCTCTCCCATCACACCTGGACTTCACATCCTTGGTGGAGTCAGAGGGTTCTTGGGCAAAGCTCAGTGCTCTGCACTGAATATTACACATCTCCTTCCCAAATATTCAGTTGCAAATATGTTTTCAATATTCAAAACTGTCTACCAGAACTCTTAATCCTGCCAACTAGGATGATTTTCCTGAATCAAGATCAGGAAGTCTTCACTAAGTATTCTCTAAAATATATTATTCAAGCCCAGAGAGTTGTTCTTAACACCCCCATCTTCAACATCAAGATTTTGGAAACAAAGGCCAACAATAGTTGCGTTCTGCTATGTCACCCATCTCTGAGATGATAAAGGTAGAAGACCCCAACTTTTGAATGGGGCAAAGGGCCTGGGGTACAGGGTAACATTGAAGGAGAAACTTTGATTATATTTTGATATAAATATGCTTAAATATTTGCATTAACTATGGAAAACTATGTAACCTAAATGCCATGAATTTCTTAAAATAAGAAAGATCCCAGTCAACCTCATATGAAAAGATTTTCCTCTGTGAATCTTAGTAGAGATTTTAGTGAGCCAACTACAGTGCTTTATGTATAGATTCTCACCTAAGATTCCTAAAACTGAATCATTAGTTACACATGCATACTCAAAACTGAGAAAGTGAAACAATGTTTACCTGCCACCAAAATAAAGTACATTATTTGAATAACAAATAATATTAATAAAGTATAATTATTTGATATTTTTTACATTTGCATATGGTTACAATAATTTTCTCTGGCAATAGAAATCTTTCATATTCCAGAGTTTGAGAATTAGTTATAATAACTGAAATCAAATGTTAGTATTGCACACTGGTATTTACAAAGTACTCCTTAATATATTGTTGCATTCTATCTTTATGGAAGAAATTGACTGATAACTTTAAGGGAACCAAATTTAAGGTGATAAATCACTTTACTTTTTTCCTAAAATGAAGTATGTAACTGGGAGTAGGATAAGTTACCCGGGTGCTCAGTCCAGTAGTAACTTTAGGGCAACTAAATTGTTATAATAATTTCCAAAGCTAAAGAGATTTACCCCCTTCACCTCGCAAGACTTGTTTGATATACTAGCATCGAATCCTGGCTCAATTCCATATCAGAGTTAGATATATTTCAATCTGTTAACATTTTTAGCAGTCTTTGATTGACTACACACATAATCTGGAGGATGGTTTATTGCATATTGAGTATCTATTTTTAAGCAGTTTTCTCTGTGTTTGGTTTTTCAAGTAATTACTTCTATTAAAGTCAAATATTTCATGTCTTCTCTTTCCACATCTATTTGTAACATGGTTGCATTACTTATTTTGTATTCTAAGAAGACATTCCTTTTCCCAAGGGTTTCTATGTTTCCTCCCACTTACATTGCAACCATATTCAGAACTTAAACAATTCATCAAGACTCTGACACTTTGCCAGTCTAATTCAGAAAAGGCAGCCATGTTTTAATCAACAAAGCTTAAAGAGACAGAAAGAAAGGAAGATTTCACTACTCTAGGGGTTTGTTGTATATATTCTTTTTATAGACAAATTTCTTTCAGTCAATCTTGAAGTACAGGTTACATAAGAAATATGTTAGTCAAATAACTACAAAATATGGGAGAAAATGGAGTTGTAATTTGCACACTTAGTATTTTCGTTGCTAACATCAATGAAAGGAATTAATTTTGTATTCATGAGCATGAAATTAGCATGAAATACAGCTATTCAAAAACATATAATTTGGTATATTTATAGGATAATTTATTCTCCAAAATTAAAAAGTTATCTACTTCATTAAATCTAATGAATCAGTATAATGGGCATTTTCACATATAATTATACCGGAAAGCACAAAGAAGGAGGGAGAGAGACACACACACACACAGATAGAGAGAGAGAGAGAGAAAGAAAGGGGAAAAATTGTGTTATTTGTCTTATTTTCTTTTTTATGGTATTATACATATATATGTTCAATTTGCTTCATTAAACTTCCTTGTGGTCTCAGTCCCTCTCTGTATCTGCATGTGTGTGTACATGTGTGTATTCTTATCTCAGAAGGGGGCGGAGGAAAGAGTTGACATAGATATTAAACGTTCAAAGAATTAGGCCAATACAATGAAGGTAGAATCTCATATTTCATGTTTGGAGGGTAAATCTGAAAATAACAGGACTGCAGATAATTTTATGGTACACAAAAGTAACCATTTTATTGTCTGAAAATCTCATATAACATATTTTATTCAATCTACTTCACTAACCTACAAGGTCCATCACATGAATTGGTCCTATCAGATTCCCAAACACTTACAATTTGGTGAGAGTAGCAGATAGACAAAATAACTGTGTTCCCAAGAAGAATTTAACATTTCTCATGAGATTAGAAGATACGTTTCTACAGTGTGAATGAGAGAATGTAGCAATGCTGATACCCCTACAAATCAATCTGGGCATTGAACTTGTCTGGCGAAAGGAGGAGAATATTGATTTAATGTTGGGCTTGTTCAACTTATTTTCATTTGCCAAATGACCAGGTAGGAATATTAGGCAGACAATTACATGCATGGGAATGGGGATTAGATAAAAACCTCGACTGGCCTATCGAACAGACTTAGAAATAATGTCAGTTGATGAGTTCATAAAGGTATTACTATCCATAGAATTTCTTTACACTGGACCTAGAATTGAGGGGAGTAATTCACTGTGGTACAATAACACATTTCTGTGATTCCAAGTCTCGCCTTTTATTCACTTTGACATGTTTGAAATTTTTTTTAAAAGACTGTACACACATACATAGATGTATTTATGTGCATACACATACAGTATCCCTTATGATTGATGTCACCATAGAATCAAGGAAATATAGTCATATTTTGTATTTCTACTTGATATAATTTTAAATTCTCATTAGAAGAAACATAGCTGTGCAAACCAAGTATTTGGGGACAAGTTTTTAACTTGACGAAGGTCTTCCAACTATGCAAACTTTATAGCATGTGGATTTCAAATACTGCAAGCAAGAGGTGGAAATGTTATCTAGGGAGTCAGCAGGTTGAGGCCTGTTATGGTCTCAATGTGTCTCTCAAATTCCTGTGTTGAAACTAAGTAGCCAAAGTTATAGTGTTAATAGATGAGGTTTTAGGATGAAGCCATGAGGATGAAGCACTCATGATTGGGATTAGAGCCTTTACACACGACTATGAGGGGATGGGTTTGTTCTCTTCTGCATTTCCACCATGTGAGGACACAGAATTTGTCCTTTTTTGCCCTGTCTCTCTCACCACATGAGGACACTGAGACAGCACCATCTCTGAGGAACAGGCCTTCTCCAAACACTGAGCCTGCTGGCACCTTGATCTTGAACCTCCTAGCCTCCAGAACTGTGAAAACAAATCTAGAAATAAATTTCCATTCTTTATAGACTACCCAACCTCTGGTATATTGTCAGAGCAGTACAAACAGACTATCACAAAGCCCATGCCGTTTCCTTTAAAGACTCAAAGATATTGTGACAGTCTTTAATTGAAGTAGTTCCAAGCAAGATAAATTGCCTGCATATTCACTATCAGTGGTTTTGAGGAAGTGAAGAGACTGGAGGGAAAAAAAAAATATTGTGTATACACTCAAGTGCTAGCCCTGGTGACTTGGTGAATGATGCCATTAAATGATATAAAGAATACCAAATAAGCCAGGGGAGAAATTGGGAGAGGAGAGTAATTCAGCCTGAAAATTGTGAATTCAAATGGAAAATGAAAGTTAATATTTCTGCAAAAATGTTGATACAGAATGTAACAGCTAACTATTGATACGCTATACATTTAAGGAAAGTGTATAGTAAGAGCTTACAAATACTTTCTGAACAAATTTTAGAATGTTTTGTGTACATATCCTTTAGTTATAGGGCTATAAATATATTTTTATAAGGGCAATCATGTCTTAAAGTTTAGATCTGTACTGTCCAATATTTTCAGATTTCTTATTCTTTACATTTTAGATGTGTTCCTCCAATATAATAAGGTAGCTCTTTAATTTGAGAATTTGGTCCATTTGTAGTTAAATGACTTACTTAGATGAGTATGGATTCATGTCTATTTATCTTAATCTTGCATTTTACTCTTCCTTTTCTTTTTTCTTTTAACTTCTCTTGAGTTATTTTTTCGTTATTCTATTTACTCTGGTTGGCTTGGTAGATTTACAAGATTTGCAAGATTACAAGATTGTTTTACTATGCTTTTTAATGATTACCCAGCAATTATAGCACATGTTCTTGAGTTATCACAGTTTAGTACCTTTATGGCTTCTCATATCAGACAATTTCCTTTAATCACCTTCATTTCCTTTGTCCTCTTCCTGACTTATAGCCTACCTCTCTCATGTGATTTGATTCTTCTAAGTTAGTTCTCTTTTCTCATTATTGGGGGTTTCTCCACAAGTCATAATCACCACAGTTCTAACAGAAACTATCCATTCATATTTACTAATATATTTGCCATTTCAAATGCTCTTCTTTCAAGTTTGCATCTTCAAGCTTTTATCCAGCATTCCTGCCCTTCTCCCTAAAAAATATAGTTATTTAATGTACTTCTACTAGTGACAAATCCGGTGCCACTTTATTTCTCTAAAAATGTCTTTCTATGTTTATTTTCTGAAAGATATTCTGATGGGTTTAAATTCTAAGTCAGCTGATATCTGCTTTTCCCCCTTTGAAGCTCCCGTTCTGTTGTCTTCTGGCTTCCCTGCCTCTCTGGGGAAATCCAGGGTGGTCTTCAGGTCATCCTTTTGAAGGTATTGTGCCTTTTTTCCTCACTTCTTTTAAGATTTTTAAAAGCAAATATATTTTACAAATCTTGAGTATATGCATTCTAGTTAATCATTAACTTTGGGGACAGTAAAAAAAAAACAAAACTGTTTAGTGATCTCTGGCAACTCTCTGTCCCATTTTCAATAAATTTGAGAAAGGAGTTATAGTTACAATACACTGACAAATGGAAGACACTTTTGCCTGCAAAGCTTATTTAGAGCAGCTCTTTAGTTCATTGTTCTCTTGCCACCAGACCATGAAGTGTCTCATTTTTCCTTCTCTCTTATTTATGAGGGGAATTTATGTAGAATCTTGTATTATTTATGTCAAAAATGATCATCCATATTCAAGACTTCTTTCAAATAAAATATATTTAATGTCTTCTCAAATAAAATCAGTCAAAATTAAACAGCATGCTTTCTTCATAGTGTTTACTTAAAATGTTGGTCTGTTTTGATAACTAAATTATTTTTAATTAAATATTAGCCATCTATATATGTCTTCTAGGTAATTGTAAGTAAAGTCTCTAATTACAAAACAATATGTGAAAACTTCCCAGTGAATTGTCACTAGGTTCTTTACAAGGCAGGAATGGGATTCTGGAATGCGTTGATGGCCTGGCTGTTCTCTTTATCCCTAGTATGTTCGTGTTGTGTATGTGTGCACATGCACATGTGCGGATGTGTGTCAGTTACTTCTGAATTTGTAAAAGTTTGAGTGAGAACTCCACTACAAGCTTCAACTTCTCTGCTATGAAAGACCTGTGAAAGCCAGTTTTTCTGTGAGTGAGCGGTACAGTCAGTTCAACATTTGATTTAATGTAAAGAGAAAACATTCATTAAAGATAATGTACTAACATACATATATATTTCAAATATACATAGGTCAAATATAAAATAAATAATTAGATGCACAGAAGCACACGATTACAGAGTGGACTAACATAAAATTTAAAGAACCACCATTTACTACATATACATTCAATGCCACACTTTCCACTACAATGAATAATATGTCCAATGTGCAAATATTAAACTAGTGTATAATAATATCATCATATACTTAATATCTAAACCTAAACATGTTTTCTTCTAAATTCATAGCTCATAGTATTTGACAGTGTCTGGCTCTTACCGTTACTTGTTGCCTGTTTGTGAAGCATCCAGAATTTTCAGAGTGATTATTTTCTAGCCATTAATTTCACAACAGTAACAACAGTGATCATGTTTGGTACATCAACCTCCCGCTGAGAGCTGTCCACACTCTGATTTCCTTATGGCCTTCCTCTTTAAAATAACCATCTCTCTTTCCATCTCTGTTACTGTAGGTCTGTATTCTGATAAGTTAGGTCACAGTGTCAGGTCATACAGGACAGTTTCCTTTAAAAGTAAACAGGCCTCCAAAATAACTGCTCGTGTGACAGTCTTGTGAGTCACAGTGACATTCTGTCCCTGAGTAAAGAATCTTATCATTAGTTTCTCAAATTGTTGATGTACAGATTAATGCATAACCTAATGACACTGAGAAGGACTCCGATTTATTTCTGAAACATGAAGTTTTACCGATGGTCTTGCAGGTAGACATTTTAGCCTGTATGTTGCCATCTGTATACAATGATTGTAACCTCTGTATCACACTCTCAAATAAGAAGGGACAACTCTGGTATGAAGCCTCTCCTCCCTCTCCTAAAGCTTCCTATTCACACCTTCCAACTTGTAACAGATTCTGGAAACTCCTAACCTTGTTGGTGTGTCTTCCCAGGTCAGTCCTCACATTTGGCCGCCAATAAATCTTTATTATTAAATTTTTTCTGCCTCAACAGCTGTAATTTGGGTCACCATTCCAAACTGATATAACTTGAATGATTTTTTTTTCAACGTATTCTTCCTAATTTACCACATACGTTACAACATTTTCATGGCTAGTCATTTATCACTTGGATTAAAACAAAAATTTTCCAAAATTTAGTGGTACAGGGCTTAGCAAAGTAAAGATTTAGGCCTCTGAATATAACGAGACTGTTTCATGATGTAAAGACATTTTGCTTTATTCCATAAATATTTCTTTTAAGTGAGCATAAAAATCTCACCTTCATTTCCAAAATTTAGTCCAAATTAGTTAACGTAAAATTTTATAGTACAGTTGATTTATTATTTAGAAATAACCTATTTTTCTATATATGCTCACATTTTAGATCTTGTGTTCCGGACTCAATTAAATGATTGAATTATATTAATCTCAATCAGTGTTTGGGGTTTAGGACATCAGTTTAGAAGTATAAATGATTTAACGTAATTGAATTTACTCACTAGGAACTTCCAGCAATATTACAGAAAGTCAAAGGAGATTACAGACATGCACATTTTTCAAAGAACAGAACCATATTATTAATTAACATTAAACTCAAAGGAATGTTGATACTTCAATTATATTTAAAACTGCTGATCAGGAAATGATGAATCAGAGTCAAAAATATAAGTAGGAGTGCAGTCACCATTAAGCAGTTACTGAATATTTTATCTAAATGTTAAGAGCTTTTTGGTATAGTGATTACATATTAAGAAAGGTTACTAGTGAACACTAGGATCTCAAAAACAGTTTCATTAAAAATAATAAAACATTAGAGAATTCGTGTTTAACTGGGGATTTTTTAACTTAAGGAAACAGTATCATCCCTGGCCTCCACCAAAGATAGAAGACACTAGCAGTTTCCAGTTATATACAAATTGAATGTCTCCAGTTATTGTCAAATGTGTCCTAGAAGGCAATATTGCCCTGGGTTGAGAAACATTGTTTTTAGATAAAAGTCAAAAAAGTTTCCTAAATTCTTACCATGTGCTGAAATTTTATTTATTAACTGGCCTAATATTAAGGTATTTGATATATTGTATCTTTAACTAGGGGCTAACCTGCATTTTAACAAACCACGTTTCTCACCTACAACAAATGTCTGACTGTAAAGATTATTCAATCCTTCTTGCCTGGGAATCACCTGTTCCAAAAATTAGTGCCCCTGGGAGCACCAATCTCTAATGGGCATCAGTAATCTGCTGAAAATTCCACATTGGTGAAGTAAACTCCCCCGTTGTGAGAACAGTTGTCCCTCAGTATCCACAGGGGATTTTCTGGTACCTTCTGCAGATACCAAAACCCACTGATGTTTAAGTTTATATAAAATGGCAATATATTTACCTACAACCTCTGCACATTCTCTTTTTACTAACTGTATTAAGTATTATAAGTAATCTGTTGGTACTAATACTTTTTACTAATTGTATTAAGTATTATAAGTAATCTTGTTGGTATACTCAATACCATTTTATTAGGCATTATATTATAAATATAATATTATATATTATAAATATTACAAATATAATATAAATATTATAACACCTAACACAATGTAAATTCCTCATAGTTGTTTAGGGAATTGTTTAGGGGAATAACGTATTGTATAGGGGATTATGTGTATTGTTTAGGGAATAATGACAAGAAAAATGTCTATACATGGTTCGAATTCGAAGGTTGCATGGTTCCAGGAATTTGTTCATTTCGTCTAAGTTTTCTAGTTTGTGAGCATAGTAGTCTCCGACAATCTTTTCCATATCTGTGGTGTCATTTGTAATGTCTACTTGTTTATTTCTGATTGTGCTTATTTCCATCTTCTCTCTTCTTTTCTTGGTTACTGTAGCTACTGGTCTATCAATGTTGTTTATCTTATCACACAACCAACTTCATTTTGTTAATCCTATATATATATACACACATATATGTGTGTCTCAATTTCATTTAGTTCTGCCTCAGTCTTTGTTATTTATTTTCTTCTGATGGCATTGGGTTTAGTTTTCTCTTGTTTTTCTCTTTCTTTGAAGTACAACACTAGGTTATTATTTTGTGATCTTTCTGTTTTTTTGGTTTAGACATTTAACACTATAAGCTCCTTTCCTAGCACTACTTTTGCTGTATCCCAGCGGTGTTGGTTTTGGTATGTTGTGTCTCCATTTTCATTTGTTTCAAAAACTTTAAATTTTCATCTTAATTGATTCCATCTTTGAACCAAAGAACATTCAGCAGCAGATTGCTTAATTTTTCTGTATTTGTATAGAGAGTTCCTCTCAAAATTCATTTCTAGTTTTATTCCACGGTGGTCCAACAAGATGTTTGATGTGACTTTGACTTTAAAAATTTTATTCAGATGTGATTTGTGGCCTAATATATTGTCTATATTGGAGAATATTCAAAGCACTGAGGAGAAGAGGGTGTATTGTGCAGCTGTTGGATAGAATGTTATATAAGCATCTGTTAAGTCCATTTGATCTAAAGTCCAATTTAAGTACAAGGTTCTTTTGTGGATTTTCTGTCTTGCTGATCTGTCTAATGTTGCCAGGGGGTGTTGAAGTCCCCTATAATTATTGTAGGACTGTCCGTATCTTTTCTTATGTAGAATACAATTTGTCTTATGAATCTGGCTGCTCTGATGGTAGGTGCATGTATATTTAGAATTGATATTTTCTTGTTGAAGTAATCCCTTTATCATTATACAGTGACCTTCTTTGTCTTTTTTGCTATTATTGATTTAAAATCTGTTTTATCTGCTATAAGAACAGCTACTCCTGCTCACTTTTGATTTCCATTTGTGTGGAACATTTTTTTCAACCCCTTTACCTTCAGCCAAAAAGTGCCTTTGCCAGTTAGGTGGGTTTCTTACAAGCAGCTTGTAATTAGATCATGTTTTTTCAATCCATTTAGCCAATCTATATATTTTAAGAAGAACATTTGATCCACTTATGTTTAAGGTTAATGTTGATATTTAAGGTTTTGCTCCTGTCATAATGTTAACTGGTATCCAGTTGCTTTGCATTCCCATTTGTGTAATTGTTTTATAAGACCTGTAAGTCTTATAGTTTCATGTACTTTTATGACAGCAAATATCAACCTTTATTTCCATGCTCCCTTGAGCATTTATGGAAGGGCTGGTTTAGTTGTGACAAATTCCCTCAGCATTTCCTTATCTGGGAAATACTTTATTTTTCATTTATGAAGCTTATTCTAGCAGGTTACAAAATTCATGACTGACAGTATTTTTCTGAGAGCAGAACCTCATCTCTTCTTGTTTGTAAAGTTTTGGCTGAGAAGTCCACTGTTTATCTGATGGAATTTTCTTTGTAAGTGATTAGATGTTTTTCTCGTGCTGATTTTAGGATTTTTCCCCTCACATTGACTTTAGATGGTCTGATGATTATATGTCCTGGTTAAGCTCTTACAATGTGTCTTCATAGAGTTCTCTGAGCCTCTTGTATCTGGGTGTATAAAACTACAGCAAGACTAGGGACATTTTCCTCAATTATTGTCCCAAATAGGTTTCCCTAACTTTTTGCTTTTTCTTTTCTCTCAGGAATTTCTATGACTTGTAGTTCAGACTTTTTACACACTAGAAAGATTAGCTCATTTAAAATTTTTTTTCTTTATTGTTGTCTGACTGGATTAATTTGAAAGACCTATCTTCAACCTCTGAGATTCTTCTGCTTGGGCTATTCAATTTATAAGCTGTCAACTGTATTTTATAATTCCTTCAATGAGCTTTTGATTTCCATAAGTTCTGTTTTTTTTTTTTTTAAAAAGTATCTATCTCTTTGGTAAATTTTTAATTTATATCCTAAATTGACTTTTTTTGAATTCTTTGTATAGGCTTTCAGCTGTCTCTTGGATCTCATTTAGTTTCTTTAAAATCAGCATTATGAATTCTTTATCTGGCATTCAAAGATTTCATTTTGATTAGGATTCATTGCTTGAGAGTTAGTGTGATCCTTTGATGGTGTCACATCACTCTTTTTTTCATATTTTCAGAATTATATTTTTATTCTCATCTGGATAAACTATCTTTTCTTCTTATTTTTGAATTTATTTTTGTTTGAATAGGTTTTCTTTTCCCGTCAGGATGTGACTATAGTGTATGTGACATAGGGTTATTTGGCTTTGGTTCTGTGTACTTTCAGTGGCAAAGACTCTATGCATTTCTCGGTTATAGATAGCCTTAGTGTGGTAGCTTTCATAAATGCTGGTTATAGTAGCATATACTTTCGGTGTGTGAGCAGGCTTATGGCCTCCTACAGGGCTGGAATGGTGGAAGTCTCAGGAAAGATATATCATTCCCAAGTGCTATGCACTGTGTTCTCAGATTTTGTATTGGATTGTGCAGTTCAACCTCCAGGCTAGTAGATGGTACTTGCAGATAAGAGCCAATTGCAGCACTAATAGTCAGGTTTATGCTTGGCCTCGGTTAACTGAGAGAAGCTCTCGTTGGCTCAGGCAATGGGCTAGTCTGTGGAATGTACAGCGGCCTGAGCTCCCTGTTCAGCCTGAGAAGGGGGGATAAAGCTGGGTAGAGATAGACCAGGAAAGTTCACCCTAGGATTCCCCAGCAGTAAGCACAAGCACCAGACTTGGGTGAAATGCCCTGAAGTCTCCATAGGAGTGGCAAGTAGTCTACCCCAGCTCCACAGTCTTCACAGGCAGGAATGCAATATTAGCTTATAGAATAATAGCTCCAAGTCTGATCTGCAAGTAGGTTACAGTACAAATCAAACTCATTTTTTACCTTCACCTTAGTTGTTTTAGGGTAAATCAAAAGGTGTGATTATCTTCTGGAAATTCTATGAGATTAGAAAAATTGAAATAAATAATAGTGTTAATATGTAATATGTATAACATCCAGAATTTTAAGCCCCAGATATGAAAATGAAAATGACAGAAATTTGAAACAAATAGGATATCACTTTCTATTTTTAAGATTTCCAGTTAGTAATTTAATGGATTATAGCTCACCTTTGTGATACTCAACACACAGCAATGAGCAGCATTAGAATGGAGGCAACTCCAAGGGTATGAAGGATGTTCCTGGGGTGAGGAAAGTTTTCTTAGATAATAGTAATAGTTAGATCTAATAATAATCACTATTTCAATCGTGAAAACAGTGTTACAAATGGAAGACCATTGTGAATTTTTAATCTCTTTAGATGCAAGTATATATTTCCTTTAACTGTATAAGAGTTGAAATCTAGGAGTTTCAAATGCCTCTTCTGAACATACACAAGCTTTGATGAGTATCTGTTAAAATCTACACTTCTGAGTACAGTAATAGTTCTTAAACGCACGAGTGTTTCTTTTGGTAGAAAAAAATATTTGGATCAGTTGGTAATTTGAGAACTTACAATTTTCTACACTTGAATAATTTAATAATTTCCAAGTTTACTTCTAATTACCATGACTTAAATAACTGGCACTTTGCACGAAATTATTCAAGGCCTTATTGCCACTGCTTAGAGTCAGTGATGATGATAAGAGCTCCTTATTGATGCAGGGTCCTGAGAGACAGCACCCGGATGGGCTTCCTATTCTCAGCTGGGACAGGTGGGTAAACCTTTGGAGGGTCAAATTCCTGGTCATGGCTATTAGCGAAGAACATCTGGAGCCTGGAAGGCCAGTCGTCTCGCCGCCGAAGCAGCCCGTAGGTGCCCTTGTGCCCGCACATCATGTAGCAATTCCAGGGGTCTTCCTTAATGGCCCCCTGGGCAGCCTCAGGCCCCACCAAGAGGTCCACACACTCCACGCAAAAGCACCTGCAGCAGTTGCTGTTTCCACACTTGAGCAACTCGCGGCCCCTGCAGCAGATGGTGCAGAAGGACTGGTAGCCGTCGTCGTACTGGTATGCACACTCCAGAAAGCAGTTCTTGCAGTTTTGATACACTCCTCCAATGAAGAGGGGGTGTTCCAGGGTGACGCTGAGGCTCCCACAGGAGATGCAAATGTCCTCCATGTTCCGGCACTTCTGCCGCACCTCATACACCAGCTGCTCTCTTGCGCACTCATCGATAATCTCCTTGACCTTGGGCTTTTCCATTGTGCTCTTCCGGGGCCTTTTGGCTGGTGGAGGTGGTGCATAGGCGGCTGCCTCAGATTCCACCCACATGTCCGTGTACACTTCTTTGTAGGGATGCTTCTCCTCTTCTGCTGGCTCCAGGCCCTCGGGGCCAGAGGGCTGGAAGTCTCCCAGGGCCCATTCAATCGTCTGCTTGCTCTGCACCTCCACGGCCTTGGCAGTGTCACTCTCGTTGCTGTCGTGGCAAACCGGGAAGAGCTTCCCGGCACGGCTGCTGGCCACCTGCAGGACCTCGTAGATGGCTTTGCGGTACATGGGTTCCTTGTTTCACGTGGCCTGGTGGAAAGCACTGCAAAACGAGCTCAGCGGTATCGGCTTCTCACCACACACCACTGAGAATTTGCCGTCGCCGAACCACATGACCCAGCGGGTGCCTTCGGCTGCTCGGCTCCGGCCCGTCATCCACCAAGACACAATGCGGCCTGGCCACCAGGAGAAGCCCCGCAGTTTCCCCTGCACCAGCTCCCCAATGCCAAAGCCCTGGCCGTCCTCGTACTCCGGCTCATGATCGCCTGCTTTGGTGGCGTTCTTGTCCCCAGCATTGATGCCCAAGGGCTCAGGCGTGGTAGCCACAGTGGGGGATGCGGGGTGAGTGTGCTGCTGCACAGCAGAAGGGCTGGCCTCCTCCACCTTCTGAGACTCCCCGGGCCCCTGGTTTTCTTCCACAGCATTCATTCCTGCAGTGACCTTGGCTTTCTTCTCAGCCCATGAGGCCAGGTGCAGCCCATCTGCAATCGCGCTCAGGTGTCAAGATCTGTATTATTTTATAGGCTACATTTAAATGTTCAATTTATTTGGACTTCGTTTTTTTCTATGGTGTGAAATAGATACAATTTCATCTACTTTGAATGATAAGTCTTTTTTGTTAGCAATATTTATTGAATAAGGTATCATCTTTGAACTGAACTAACTTGTTTGATATATATTAACTTTATATATACTGAAGGACATACGCATTCTGTTACATATATTGAAGAAAGTTAATTTACGTATTAAACATATCTATGCTAGAAGAAAATAAATTAGAACATATAATTATGTTCATAGACAAACGATAATTCAAATATGAAAATAAGCATTTTCTTGAATGAAAGGACTAAAATGTATTTCTCCTAGATCACCTCCAAAAAATTTCTATAGGTTTTAACCCCGGTAAGACGGAAATGAAGACAAGCTGATAAATTTGAAGTCAACAAGCACAGATTTTCAAATAATTATATAATTGTTGAATCATATAAAAGATATTTGTGAAAAAATAATCGATTTAGAATTATTTATTTCATATAAATAACATCAAAGCAGAAAGAAAGAGGGGGAAATATATGAATACAAAAAGAATGTAACTTTTATTAAGTTCCTTGTCTCCTTCAGTGGCCAGATATATTGAGAAAAACCAAGACACAATTTAGATACATGATATATCTATTTGTTTAAAATATTGTGTATTTGTATGTAATAAATAATAGGTGGATTATTCACTAAATAGTGTTTAAATGACAAGCTTTATGTCTTGAAATATATATTATAGTAATAGCTCAAAACCTCCAAAGGTCATTTTCAAGTGGATTAAAGATTTACAAGTGTAAATGAATTTATTTTAAAAAATTAGGTTAAAATATTAAAAAAAAAAGTTAGTGATAATTTGTTTTGGGAGATTTGTGTAGACATGAAAGTCAGCAATATAGTTACATATCAATTAAAGTAGACCTATAAAATAAGACAAAAGAAAAAATAATCGTTTACAGAATAAAACTAAGAATAATGTATGTATGTTGCAGAAAAAATAATGAAAGTCCACAAAAATCTACAAATCAATCAGAGAGAGAGAGAGAGAAAGAATTCCATAAGAAACATTAGCAAAGGCTTTGATCAGGCAATTCACACACAAAAATGTAATGACTAATTAGAATAGAAAAGGATTTTCCACATTATTAATATTTATAGTAAAATAAGATGATAAAGTAAAATCCCTAACATAATATTTTATATATTAAAATTTGGAGATCCAGTTGCTATGAGGATGTTTGCAAATGAATATTAGCAGACACTGCAAAAATAGTGTCTTTTAACATAATTATACACAATAAATAAACCATAAAGAAAAATGAATAGAGGCCAGTATAACAGTATCTGCAGAATTAAAAATCACATGATTTTAACTCAGAAATTTGCTTTCAGAAATTTATCTCAGTTAAACATATGTATATGCACATGAAAAGTTGCTTGTAATTGGTGTATAAGTAAATGTGAAAGCCACCCATGTACCCATAAATCAGGAAATTCTAAATACACTGCTAATCTAATATTGTAGACTGTTCTGTCAGAATTTTATAATATACTGCCATTGATCTGGTGTGGCAGTTGTGAGAGGGTATGAAAGTAAGTTAAAAGAGTATGGTCCCATCTCAATAAAGGAATTACCATATTCGGTAAACCATGCTATATATTTTCAAAAGATATACAATAGATAGATTGACATGAACATCTGGAAGATCCCCAAACTAACAGCAGTTCCAACTAGAGCACGCATGGGTGAAAGATTATGTACACTGCATCTAAATTCTTCTAGGTTTCTTTTTAAGTGTCATTAATTGATGTGTTATGTGACTAAAATATAATGATTATTTTATATATCAAATGAATAATGGATATTTTAACAATAACTAGAATAGAAAATATTTATTAAGAAATTTCTATCTGTCAGACTCTTTTGTGCATACTTTAGAAGATTTACCTTATTTCGAAATGACCACATCAGATAGTCAATATGATTGCCCTTATTGTACAGGTAAAGAAACAATGGCCGAGTGAAGCTAAGTATATTGCCCAAGGCTGAATTACTGATAAGTGACAAAACCTGAATTCCAAATAATGCACCCTATCCCCAGAATTCTGCTTTTAACCTGCAGGGTATTCCATATGACACATTACAATAATATTGTGATGTGGATACCCATCTTTCATCTTAACAAATTAAGAAACATTATAAGCAACAAATTATAGAGGAATGATGATTAGCTGACCATGGAGTGAGAGTAATCTTACAGGTGTGTTTCCCTGACTGAGTTGATGAATACCATGACTGACTTCACTTGCAGATTGTATATAACATACAATTATTTGGTCAAATTGAGCAAACATTTTCACACATTATGAATTTCCAGTCTATAAAAGTAAACAATTTTATTTCTACTCTTCATGAAGTTGCTTTATAGTAGACCTTCCATATGCCTATACCCTGCAATTAACAATCAATATTTAATAGTTTTAGATAACCATCTGTTATGGTTGAATGGTGTCCCCCAAAAGGATATGTTGAAATCCTAACCCCCAGTGCTCAGAATGTGATATTGTTTGGGAAAAGGGTCATAGCAGATATAGTTGGCTAAGTTGAGTGATACTACAGTGTGATGGATCCTTAATCCACGGGAAATGTGCACACACACACACACACACACACACACACGAGAGCAGCATGTGACGACACACACACACAGGAGAAAGCCATGTGAAGACAGAATCAAATTTTGAAGTTATATTGCTCCAAACCAAGGAATGCCTAAAACTATCAGAACCTGAAAGATAGAAGGAAAGATCCTCCCCCAGAGGCTACAGAAGGAATAAGGTCTAGCCAACACCTTGATTTTGGACTTGTGGCTCCAGAACTCTGAGTGAGTATATTTTTGTTTATTTTAGCCACCCAGTCTGTGGTATTTTGTTATGAAAGTCCTAGGAAACTAATTCAACATCAAAATAATTCATCACTGAACTAATCTGTAGAATAATCATTTTTAAAAATTAAGTTTCTGGAATAATTTTGGAAAATGATACTTCTTGCCTGAATCAACAGATTGTAATTTGTTAAGGGAATTTTCTTAGTACGATGAAATCAACATAAACATCACAACCCTTAGTTCTTCACTGCAGATTAATCATAACAGACAGTTTATTGTCTGAAGTACAAACTACTTGCAAGTAAGTTCATGAAGACTTTCTACTAAGTGATAAAAGATGATATGCAATGCATTTCTTCCCATCAGGAAGAGGAATAGCTGTCCATAAACTAGCTGTCTATTTCCTTCGGGGATGAAGACAGATTTCTAGCATCCCTGTGAACCTGGAAGGACACCAGCAATTGGCATGGGACAGCAGAAAATGGGTGACCTATTGTCTCCTCTTCACAGTGCTAGGACTCATTGGGTTAGAGATTCTGTGTAACGAAAGAACATGAAGCAATTTGGTGTATATTTGGGCAACTACATTGCTGATAGCTATGAGAAAAAATATTATTTGACAAAAATATTATTTGACAAAATGTGATTAGAAGTATCAGAGATGTCAGCATCTTCTCCCTTGCATAATATAGCAGAGACATCAAGTATAGTATCTTGAGGGTTTTCCTAAGGGCAGTAACCAAATGAAAAATTTTAAAGTTCCTAAATAGAGGTCATCCCCAAGCCTAAACCACAATATTTCAAACATAGATCTCAAATTAGTAGCTTTGGTATTTTCAATCCACAGGATCTCTTAGATAATGCACTGCTCTAAATACTGCTTTGTAACAGCCGGGCAATGTATTTAACTAGATGGCCAATAATTTAATCTATGGTACACGCTATATACCAAAGTTATATATTCTTACCTTATTGTCTACAGGGAAATATTTTCAACTTGCAAGACATTAACTTAGATATACAAAATGGTATTCTAATCTTTTTTAAAAAAGATTTTTAAAACACTCTAAGCATGCACCAAAATGTTATCTAAAGTATAACCTTTTGTAAAAGGAACTGCCAAAACAGTTTGGCTAAACTTAACTGAAAATTACTATCTCACCTTGCATTTCTATGAAAAGACATTTAATAGGCTCATGATCAGAGATTTATAATAGGTAGAAAAATACTATCTGATCAAAGATTTAACTTAGTACAATTATGTGAAGGATAAACTGCACACTATAATTTTAGATCATGATGATTTGAGGATAATGCCAGGGCAATGAAAATTTTTAATGGATGATCACTACAAAATTATTTTATAACTTTCAGTTATAGAAAGGTATTTGGTGTTTAGAACCCTGGTTAGGTAACCTGAGACTTTAATTTGTTGAAAGAAAAATGACTGGTAATATGTAATATTATGATAATATGTAAGGACTAGAAAGAAAGTCTTCAGACTTTTAAGTGATTATGCTTAATTCCGTAGAAAATAATCTTATTTTGTTTAAATAAATATTACATAAAAATCACCAAGCCTTATGTTAATAACTTATTGATATAGAGAAATACTGCTAAATTTTGAAAAAGAGGATTAATGAAATTGAGACCTAGAAGGCCAAACTATCATTTTATGTCTGTTGACAAATATGTGTGTGTGTGTGTGTGTGTGTGCACGCATGGGTGTGTGTGTGTATGAGAGACAAAGAAAGAGAGATTTTTATGTTGCCTGCTCATTTCTACTACTTAACTAAAAAATAACATAGAATTACAATTTTCTCTAAAAGTAATCATCCTAGTTGATGTTTAGATGGATAATGCAATGTAAGGAGGCAAAACTAGGTAGTGGGGTACCAGCTGGGAGCCTGCTGTAGTTGTATATAGACCAAGGATGGTGGCTTGGACCAGGATACTGGCAGAGATGTGTATAAATACAAACAAATGAAACATACATGTGATGAAGAGTCAAAAGAGTCTGATGATAAATGAGAGAGATAGAAGAGCCAAGAATGACCTCTAGATTTCTGGCAGATGCAACTAAATTGATGGTGAAATCATCCACTAAAATGAAAAGCACCGAAAACTTGTATCACCGGCTATTGTGTGTAAAGTTCTTGACCATCACTTATAAGGAAAATGCAGATTAACAGGAAAATAAGTTATTGCATCACTCTCAACATTCTACAACCATTTGTTGATGGTGGTGAGAAAAAGGGGACGCTAATATACAGCCAGTGAAAATATTAATTGATAAAACCTCCTCAAGGAACAATTAGAAAACATTTTGTGAAATTAAAGATGCAAATACCCTATGACTTAGCAATTCAGTGTTGTGTCCTGAAGAAATGCTCCCATGTTGGCCCAAGGAAACATATCCGGGCATCTGCTCTGTAGCATTGTTTGTTGTAGCAAAGTAGGGGACCTGCTTATTTCCTTCTCAGCAAGAATTACACAAGTAACTATAATTGTTTCAAACAATGGAATATTCCATAGCAGCAGAAAGAAATAAATTGGGCCTCCATGTGCTAACATGGATAAATAACTAAAATGTAATATAAAGTTCAGAGGTTGCAGAAGGATATGTACATTACCATACAGCTTATGTAAGCTCTAAAAGCATAAAACACTACTACATATTGTTAATGGTAATACAAGTTACAAAATGGTACTTGGGAATGATTAGCACCAGCATTATGGTAATGATTATCCCTAGGGAAGAAAGAAAGGGGTGGGAGAGCTTACATATACAATACAAAAAAATCTGAGAATTCAAAATAACAGTTTTGGGTAGGTAAAATTATTAGTGAATTTTATTGCCATCATTATATACTTCTGTACTGTTGGCACTTTAGTAATTTTAATAAATAATAAAATATTCACTAAAAATTATTTCAACAATTTTTATGCCGAGAATTACCGCCATCTTACTCCACCCATATCCTTCAATATGGTGTTTTGCAAAATAAAGCACACACATTATTTCAAGAAATATGTATACCGTCACCATCCTAGACATGTATGCAATGTCATGATTCTTGCGTTTGTCACTAAGTGTCCAGTAGCTACCTACTGATGAGAAGGTATTGTTGTCATGGTCTCACATGTTTCTGTCATCTCTACCAGCTCTGCAGCAACTGCAGTGAAGATCAGTTATCTCAGCATTAGTCAAATCCAATTAGTCAGTTTCAAGTCCTCAATCTATCATTACATTTGAGGTTAGACAATCAGACAAAAAGTTGTGAAGTGCCCAAAATCACAATAAAAAGCCAACTTGTATGATGTCTAGTGCTTTTAGAAAACTGTGGCCAGAGATAAGACAAACTTGATTACTCAGCTTGGCTATGCCCCTCATCCCCTGTGAGACTTTGTTTTTCAATTAAAAGTCATTTAATCTTGGCAAGGTGCAATTTCCTCATTGTAGGTACTGACTGCATCTCTGCACTGTCTACATGTTTTACATACTTGTCTCATTTAATTCCTAAGCAACTACGAGAGGAAACATTATTGTCATCGTCTGATATACAGAGAAACATACATTTACCAGCCTAATGTCCCCAAGTTGGTAAGTGTTCCAGAGACGACATCTCAGCCACATTTGGGACCATCTGCCTCCCACTCTTACGATCAAGACACAGCATTTGGTCTGTTGAATGCAAAGCATATGTAAGATTTATGCAAAGAAAGTCAAAGAAATGTTCAAAAATGAGAACTTTAAAGCATACTACAATTATTATCTTATCAATATTAGCATACTGTTACATCAAACATAATCTTCTGAGAGCCAAATCTCAAATAAAGCAGTGAACAGTTAGACAGGTGTTTGCACTCACCTTACGTAGAGATTTAAAATAAAAACAATGTCATGTCATGATTATTTAGTATCATCCTGTTTCTCTTGCTCAATTCCTCATCATAGCCTCCCTTTTCAGTCCTTTTCCCACACCTGCCATGCCAAAAATGTTTCTTTGCAGGTGTAGCTAGTGGCAGATTACACTTAGGTAAGAAAAGGCTTTATTAACTATAAATCGTTTTGCCCTCTACTAAACGTGGAATCGTAAAACTTGCTCTGGGTCACACTCACAAATAAAACAATCAATGGATATGTATGCGTGAGTACTAAGGTGTGAGTATTGGGGTTAGATCAAGTCCACTTAATATGTAACTGTGCTGAATAGCGGACTCTAGGGGAAAACCCAAATGACTAAGCCTGTTATATTTTTTCATGATTGAATGCTCTCTTAAGGTTATCTTTGTAGAGGTACTAGGCCCTTAACATTTGCAAAATTATATACCTTTCAAAAATCACCAAGCTCATTCCATATCTGTATTTTGAGAACATTTTTGCCTTGGTTTTTTACCTCCAAAAATCTTTTACATTTTGAACATGATATAAATATAAATCTCTGTGGTGAGGATCTTCATTATTTATGTTTCTGATGATGTCTAAGCAAAATAATTTCACTCTAGGGTAGGTATGGTGATAAATTTTATTGTCCCAGAGAATATTGATAATTTAAGTTCTGTGCTCTCTGAAGTTGCTTATTCATTCTGCTTAACCCTCAGGATCCAATTTAAAATGAAATCTTCTTTGCTTGTAATAGAGATATGGAAAATGCTTTAAGAGTGGAGAAATCATGATAATATATACATAAATATTGGCCGGGCGCGGTGGCTCAAGCCTGTAATCCCAGCACTTTGGGAGGCCGAGATGGGCGGATCACGAGGTCAGGAGATCGAGACCATCCTGGCAAACACAGTGAAACCCCGTCTCTACTAAGAAATACAAAAAATAGCCGGGCGAGATGGCGGGCGCCTGTAGTCCCAGCTACTCCGGAGGCTGAGGCCGGAGAATGGCGGGAACCCGGGAGGCGGAGCTTGCAGTGAGCTGAGATCTGGCCACTGCACTCCAGCCTGGGCTACAGAGCGAGACTCCGTCTCAAAAAAAAAAAAAAAATATTATTTCATTTTCTATTCATCATTCCTTCTTAATTCCTTATTTAGTCTTTCTTTTGTGGTTGTCAGAAGTAGAGCCCCAGGTACTATTTTAAGGATTTTGGAAAAACTGGAATTAACCTAGGGTACCAATCCTGTCCCTGAGTTTCATCTTTGATTTCTCTAGACTTCAGTCATTCTCGAGACATTGGAAGGTCTAAGAAAAATTAGGAAGTTTGGAGAGCTTTCAGGACTAAAGTTATTTCTAGGTGAAAAGGAGGGTCCTTGTTGTCTCGTCTTTATACTGAAATTTATTCTTTGAATTTAGAATCACTTTTTTCCCACAAGTACTTTTATTTATGTTTATTTTAAAAAGACTATTTTAAGCACTTTATATATGAAAACAGATTTGAGTATCCCATTACTGAGGTAGGCACTTCTCTATCCCCATCCTAAAGATTAAAAATCTGAGAAGCAGAGAGCTGGGGTATCTATCAAACATCATATCGCTTGTTAGAAGAAAGTCCAGGCAGTCTGCCTCAAGAACTTATGCCCAGAACTACTCATGCTGACACACAGGGGGGATTTTCTTTGTGTTTTTGGTGCACATCATTGTCTACTGTATTGCAGTGATCTAAAATAAAACTAAAGTGCCCTCTAGTTCTGAGAATGTTTTCATTTGGTGGGGTTTTGTCTCATTTATGAAAGGGATTCCTTCTCTTTCTACTAAGAACATGGTCGTCTGCATCCTCATCTTTCTGGATTATACCACTGCCAGCCTTGCCTGCCTTCCTCTCGTCTTTCATTATGATCAGAGCAGAAGAAATAATGACGCCTGTTCCTCTACGATGTGTTCAGAATTAATCACTTAGTATTCTCCTGCTACCTAACATTAGTTGTACTCATTTTCTTTTTCTGCTACTCAAGTCTGTCTTCATCTATCATTGCTCACTCTTGTTTAAAGGCAATTTTAAATATCAATGCCTGGTTCCTTCTTGCTTTGGAAAAATGATTGATTTTTCCTGACAAGAGCCTGGAGCACTTTCAGCCTCACCATTTACTGCTATTCTTCGTGCCAATCTGGGTGAAGACAATCAACTGTATAAAGAAGGCCTTTCTTTGAGATCCCTTCACCCCCGCCCAAACCCCACCTCCATGTGGAACGTGTTGCTGTCAGCATGCTCTTCTTTTTCCTCCTCGTCTTGTCTTACTTTCCTGTTGTCTGACCCTGCCAGACCCACTCTCTTGTTAGCACGACCTCAAATTAAGCCAAGAAACTGATCTTGTGAGTGTATAAACAGGCATAAGAAATTCACCCTTTCCAAATTAAATAGAACCTGACTTCTGACTTTCTCTTTCCTCATAATGCCGTTGTAAATGTCCAAAGTTAAAGTAACCTGGCCCACTCTAATTAGAGTCCAAAGTGACAGTATTCTGGACCCATTGTTCCTTTTGCTTGATATGTGTTTACCTGTTAATTCATGAAACATATGCTTTTAAAATCTCACTCATCTATCCTGTTTCCAGATTTTACTATGTCTCCCCTGCATTGCCATAACATGGTTTTTAACTGGCTTGTTTAAAAGCCTTATATCTCTATCTACACTGTTGGTTATTTAATATTTTTAAAAATATTTTTATACCAACTCTGTGCACACAGGCAGACAAAGTTCTTGTTAAATAAAGTTTAATAATACATTATCCTTCCTCTTTAGAAAGCTTGGTAGTCGAGAGAGAGAGAGAGAGAGAGAGAGAGAGTGTGTGTGTGTGTGTGTTTGTGTGTACCTGTACTCAGGCTTCACACAGCAGGCGTGGGAATCTATGTTCAATTAAACATGTACTGAATTATTATATGCCCTTACTAAAAACATTAGTAAGTCTTTGTTTTCCATTGAATTAGGTGAATACCATGTATTCTGACCTTAGAGCCTCAAATCTTACAAATCTCCTAAATACACCAAACCTCATGACATATAGCATTCAAACTAGACTCTTTTTTTCTGGAATGGCCCTCAGCTTTCCCCTTCTCCTTACATGTGCGGAACACTCTTCCTCTCCTCCCTGCTACAACTGACTTCTTTGTTAATTCTTGGGCTGCTTCTTTTACATCCTTCAAACACCATCTCCCTACAAGAAGGGCTGTCTTCCATCATGCCACCCTACGTCAAACTATATTACCAGCCTACAGTAACCAAAACAGCATGCTACTCATACAAAAACAGTCACATAGACCAAAGAAACAGAATGAATAACTCAGAAATAAGACTGGACACCTACAACCATCTGATATTCGGCAAACCTGATAAAAACAAGCAACGGGAAAAGGATTCCCTCTTTAATAAATGGTGCTGGGAGAACTGGCTAGCCATATGCAGAAAATTGAAACTGGAATTCTTCCTTACACCTTATACAAAAATTAACTCAAGTTGGATTAAAGGCTTAAATGTAAAACCCAAAACTATAAAAATCCAAAAAGAAAATCTAGGCAATTCCATTCAGGACATAGGCATGGGCAAATATTTTATAACGAAATTCCCAAAAGCAATTGCAACAAAAGCCAAAATTGGCAAATGGGATCTCATTAAACTAAAGAGCTTCTGCACAGCAAAAGAAACTATCATCAGAGTGAACAGACAACCTACAGAATGGGAGAAAATTTTTGCAATCTATCCATCTGATAAAGGTCTAATATACAGAATCTACAGGGAACTTAAGCAAATTTACAAGAAAAAAACAAATAATCCTATTAAAAAGTGGGCAAAGTAACATAAATTATTCTGTTATAAAGACACATGCATGCATATGTTCATTGCAGCACTATTCACAATAGCAAAGACATGGAATCAACCCAAACGCTCATCAATGGTAGACTGAATAAAGAAAATGTGTTACATATACACCATGGAATACTATGCAGCCATGAAAAGGAATGAGATCATGTCCACTGCAGGGACATAGATGGAGCTGGAAGGCTTTATCGTCAGCAAGCTAATGCAGAAACAGAGAACCATACACTGCATGTTCTCACTTATAAGTGGGAGCTGAACAATGAGAACACATAGACACAGGGAGGGGAACAACACACACTGACACTGGGGCTTGTCAGAGGAAGACGGGGTTGGGGAGCACGTCAGAAAAAATGGCTAATGCATGTGGGGCTTGATACCTAGGTGATGGGTTAATAGGTGCAGCAAACCACAGTGGCACACACTTACCTATGTAACAAACCTGCACATCTTGCGCATGTACCCTGGAACTTAAATAAAATAAAATAAAATAAAAAAGGACTGCTTTCAGTCCTTCGAACAGAAATGAGTTCCATCCTTTTCTGTAGGCTCATAATACTTTATCTCTTTCTTAAGATTCGTTCTTGATTACAGCTTGCATTTGTCACACTTAAGGACAACAGAATACGTCATGGAAAGGAAAGGGGACTTGGAGCAGGCACATCCAAATTCAAATTCTTCCCCTTTCCATCTCTGAGATCTAGTCAATTACTTCGTTTTCTGTCTACATTTTTCCTCATCTCTAAAATGCAGATAATAAACACCCATCCTGGAATTGTACAGAAAGTATTTGGCACCAATTAGGTGCTCAGTGAAATGTTTCTTTCTCTTTGTGCAGCTGGCTTACTTTCTCTCGTTCATTGTCCACTTCTTAGGGACTTAGGTTTGAATGCCTTCAGGTTCTTCACGTGGTACTTTAAACATTTTGATAATCCAATACCTTGTTATTGACTGAAAGAAAATTTAATATTGGCCTTAAGAAAGTATGCATGAAACCAGAGTAATTCTGGAGAACCAGAGAGTTTGCACATCTTAACGTGGCAAGGAGCGAGAAGTGTTAGAATGAAAGAATCTTGTTATTTAATCTTTCAAATCACACCAAAAGGATTCCCAAACTGTAAACTCATTACCACCTTGAGGTCCTGATCACCAGTTCAGAGCTTTTGTTTTAGGCCTTTACCTTTATAGTCCTTCTCCTGTGTCCAGAGAGCTCCTCCTCCAAGGCCCTGCTGAAATATTTGGTTGTCTTCAATATTGCCCTGTTCTTCACCCCCTAGTCACTGACTTCTAGACAAGGCCAGTGTCTTCCACCTTTTCCTATCCTAATAAGTTGCTGATGTGTCTATTGTTTCACTTTTCACATTGTATTGCAAGTATTGTTATCAAGATTTTTTTTTTTTTTGGATGAAGTCTTGCTGTGTCACCCAGGCTGGAGTGCAGTGGCGCAATCTCGGCTCACTGCAACCTCCACCTCCCAGGTTCAAGTGATTATCCTGCCTCAGCCTCATAAGTAGCTGGGACTACAGGCACATGCCATCAAGCCCGGCTAATTTTTTTGTATTTTTACTAGAGACAGGGTTTCACCGTGTTTGTCAAGATGGTCTCGATCTCCTGACCTTATGATCCACCCGCCTCGGCCTCCCCAAGTGTTGGGATTACAGGTGTAAGCCACTGCGCCCGGCCTATTATCAAGATTTTAAGAGCTGGTTGTCTCTGTTTAGACTGAGGTATCAATGCAATGGAAATGAGATAGGTAGTTGAGTGCAGGAAAAGATCCTCAAATGCAGAATCAATACAGGAATAATTATGAAATGATTCTATCTCCAGGGCCTTATGGCACCATCAGAATTATAAAAAGAAACCAGAAAGTGGAGCAAGATAGTGAAGAGATGTGTTTTTGGAGAAAGGTGTCTTTGAACTTTGTGTCCTCACCCAAAAGGAGAGGCATCTGCAGGCTGCCTCATACATGATGCAAGTGGATGTGGAACAGAGGTCAGTTTCTGCTATAGTCTGGATGTTTGTCTCCTCCAAACCTCATGATGAAATTTGATCCCCAATTTAGAAGTGGGACCTAATGGAAGGTGTTTGGATCACGGAAGCAGATGCCTCAAGAATGGCTCCATGCCACCCTCATGGTAATGCCTGAGTTCTCACTCTATTAGTTCCCACAAGAGTCGGTTGTTAAAAAAAAGTCTGGCACCACCCCACTCCCTCTCGTTCTTCCTCTGTCATCGTGTGATCTCTTCACACATCTGCTCTTTTTTGCCTTCCACCATGAGTAAAAGCAGCCTGAGGCTTTCACCAGATGCCCAGATTTCCAGCCAGCAGAATCATGAGCCACATAAATCTTTTTTCAAAATAAATTAATCAGTCTCAGGTAGTCCTTTGTAGCAACACAAAATGGGCTAAGACAGTCTCTGAGATTACCCAGAGTAATGCTTTGACACACATTCTCTGCAGTGGAGGAAATGCAGAGAACAGCTAGGTTTCTATCAGAACCAGCAGGAAAAAGCGAAAATGAGTCAGGGAGCAGATGTGAGGCTATGAAAGAGAGAGCTGTCTTGGGTTCTGCTCAACGGGATGCAAAAGGCTGGAGGTGAATGTCAGAGACTGGAGACTGGGAATGGCTGGCAAGCCAGCACCCAGAGTACACAAGCACCTATTCAGGCAAAGTGAATGGCAGCAAAAAGACCCAGGGTGATGGAAGTAGCAAAGAGTTCACTAAAGTGACAGAAGAAAGTTCCAATATCTGCCTGTTCAAGAAAATCCTTCCACACTTTTCATCCTTTCTCTTTCCCTGAAAAAGTCTGAAACAGGCCAAGAGGGTTATGAGTGGAAGTTGATAAAAAAACTGGCCAGAGGAATAAGACAAGAGACCAACCCTGCCTCTTCCCAGTGCTAGAGCCCACACTCAAGCAGGCCAGAGCTGGCCAAGATAAAAGCAAACCTGACATCAGATTCCTGGTGTCGTTTAACAACTTGGAATGACTATTCTAATCATAACATGTGACAGTAGAGTCATCTTTCATTATATGTGGGGAATTGGTTCAAGGACCCTGTGTATACCCAAATTCGTGCAAGCTCAAGTCTGGTAGTCAGCCCTGCAGAACTCACAAATAAGAAAAGTCAGCCCTCCATATATATGGATTTTGCATGCCACAAATTCTGCATTTTTAATATGCATTTGGTTTAAAATTTTTGAATATAAGAAGTGGACCATGCAGTTCAAACCCATGTTGTTCAACAGTCAACTGAATTTATAATGTAAAGTGACCATTAAACATTTTATTTCCTATAAAGGAACAGGCAAGTGAGGAGACCTACTCAAGGTTTCATCCTTTTGGGGGTGAAGCATTTCACCACTGAATTTAAAAATAAAGTTTCCTTCAGGTCGCATCTCTTATCTCAATTGTTCAATATGCTGCTTATATTCACAGTATGGGGCTCCAGGTGACTGAAAGCAGCCATGTTTACTCATCTCCACTTATGCTATGCCCCAACTGCCCCAAGTCATAGGCCACACTCTCAGATAATAGGCACTAAATAAGTGAACTATGTGGACTGTTCTGGAACATAAGAGCAAAATATTTGTCTCATGTGGGTTTGTATTTCTTGTCTGCCTACAAGGCTATACCTTTGATTTCACACGTAGCAAATACTGAGCTGTAATGATTTCCCACATTCCTCTCCCTAATCGCAGCAAGAGGCTTTTATGTTAGAACAACTTAAAAGGGGAAAATATGGAACCCAAAATATAAGGACACAGTTTTAGGCATCCTAATGGAAATGTTGCCAAGCTTGGCTGCCACAGCGGTCTGTGGCATGAAGGAGGAAGTGTTCAGTTTAGAGAGGAAGGGAATAAAGAGAGTGGCAGGCACAAGACACCCTTTTAAGATTCCACCAGGGACAACGAATATGCGGGGGCAGCATTGCCAGCTCCCAAGGTGGGGGCCCACCTTAATTGCCCACTTTCTAGTGTTTTCACGTGATGCTTTGGGAGAAAATTGTCTGCAGCTTATTTGGGGGGTTCCTTAGGCATTGAAATCAAATTCCCTGTAAGGGCTCTTCTTTTCTTCCCCCTTCCTTACCCTATGGCACTCCGAACAACCTTCCTCTTAAAATCCTGTGCAAATGCTGACTTGCACTATATGTATGAATTCCCAAGAAAAAAAATATGCTTTGGCTTGAAATGTTCATTTAATTAGAAATAAAATCCAACAAATAATTCTAAAACAAAATATATGTCTGAATTCCTGGCATAAATTTTTGGTGATCAGGCCAGTTTCCTAAACATGATTTTAATTAATTAATTTATTTATTTATTTATTTATTATTAATTTTGAGACAGAGTTTCACTCTGTTGCCCAGGCTGGAGTGCAATGGTGCGGTCTCGGCTCACTGCAACCTCCGCCTCCCGGGTTCAAGCAATTCTCCTGCCTCAGCCTCCCGAGTAGCTGGGTTTACAGGCATGCACCACCACACCTGGCTAATTTTTTGTATTTAGTAGAGACGAGGTTTTACCATGTTGGTCAGGCTGGTCTCAAACTACTGACCTCAGGTGATCCGCCCAACTCAGCCTCCCAAAGTGCTGAGATTATAGGAGTGAGACACTGCCCCAACCCAAACATCCTTTTATAAACAACCCATTCACGTCTTTACTTCTCACGGCCTGCATGTGCACACACACACACACACACAAGTGTGGACACACATGCACACACACAAAACTTGCTTGACTTTTACCTAGAGGGTAAAAGTGCTAAGAACTGCATAATTCCAGGTAATTTACTCTTGATCTTCCATTTCTGAATTATATATATGGAAGTTATAGGAGTCTGAATAACCTCATGAGGACATTCATGGGACATTAAGAAGTGTGTGCAATTTTCTTAACAGTCATAATTGCAAATCATTTATACAAGCATATTCACTTGGAAGAATTTACTTCTATTTCTTGTATGATTTTTTTTTAAGAATGTTAATCATTTCTCTGAGAGTTGCTAACTGACTGTAATTTTTTGCTTGTGGAATCAAATCAGTTCCTCATTGATTCGAACCAGGCTTACAGGGTGGGCACCACAGTTTGGAGGTAACAGTCACAAAGAGAATCTTTTTATTGATTTGACCGTAAAAAGACAGCAGTATCCTGAGAATATTTACAGACAAGAGAGGTAATGCAGCCCAATATTCCACCTTTATGGCAAAAAACTGACATGCAAAGACTGAGATGATCTCCTTTTTCATTACTAGTTGTTGATGCATATAAAAAAGATTAAGTACATGTGGAGACTGGTTCATACACACTTTATGCTGAATATAATTATTAAATTGTTTTATGAATATGTTTTTAAAGTACATGCACTTCAAGCTTATGAATCTGAAAGCAAAGTGATGAAACAATAGTTTTCTATAACAAGCGTGATCAGAGACTTCCTGTGCAATCTGCTACTAAGATGGCACCTCAGGGTTTACAAGGCATGTATTTTCTTTCAACTAGCTAAAATAAATTTTACCCAACCAAATATGGATTGTGAAATGTCAGGCAGATTTTAAGACAGAGACATCTCCTCTCTGAATTTTTAGATATTCTATCTGCAAAGCAGAAGACATTTTATTGTTATGTAGCCAAATGTCATCGTTATGAATACCTTATTAAAATCATTTTAACTGTACGAGGTCACTTACAAAACAAATTGTGCTTAAAAACCAGATGAGTTGTTTACATTACGGGTAGATGGACAGAGAAATGTTGGTGATTGCTTTGTGAAAATTAAAAGGGAACTATATGCAAGTTAAAATGTATACATACACATATATGTATAAGCTCACTAAACAAAATACTAAAACAAAAATTGATTATTCAAATATAAAGCATAGACATATGATTACCAGCAAGTATTCTATACACGTGTGATCAGTTATTTATTGGCTTACAGTGACTGTGTAACTTCTTAGTGGGGAAGGGATTTTAAAGAATATTGGACTAGTTTCCTGTTGCTGCTATAACAAGTTACTGCAAACTTGGTGGCTTAAAATGGTACAAATTTAGTCTCTTACACTTATAAAGGCCAGAAGTCTGACAGTTTCACTGAGATAAAGTTAAGGTATTAGCAAGCCTGGTTATGTCTAGTAGTTTTGTGGAAGAATATGGTCATTGATTTTGCCGTTTCTAGAGGCTGCCCACAGTCCTTGGCTCCCAGCTGCATCACTCCTCTCTCTGCTTCCGTAGTCCCATGGCCTTCTCCCTCACCATAGTCAAATCTACCTCTGCCTCTCTCTTTTAAGGGTAATTGTGATTTCATTTAGGGTCTACCCAGATAAGACAAGTAATCCCCCATGTCAAGATATTCAGTCACATCTACAAAGTCTCTTTTGTCAAGTAAGGTAACATGTACCTGTTCCTGGGATTAGGGTGTGAATATCTTCGGGGTCTTTATTTAGCCTACCATAGAAATGCTAGAATTTTCACCGATGAACAGGTTAGAAAATGCAGTTAGAATTTCCTAAAATATCTGAACAAATAGGAAGTTGAACCGTGTCATCAGCCAATAACATTGGTAATGTTGAAAAATGTTTTAGGTTTATGTCAATAATTTACCAAATGTGTATCATCATTAGAAGCAACACTTTTCAGAAAATAGTAGATTACTTACCTGTAAATCCTTTTCTAGACAAGCCCTTGGGAAGGATTCTTAAACTCCACTAAAAGAATACTAACATTGATATTTGGAACTACTCATTAGCGAACTCATTATTGGAATGTAACCATCTCTGTATTGAAATAATTCCAAAATTCTGACAAAATTAGACAAATAACAAGAAATGAGAGATAAACTAGGCTTTTGAATAAAGAGACCAATGATAGAAAACCACTACAACTCAGTTTTTTTAAGGTATCAACTAGTTATAATATTCGATTGTATGAATGAGTGAGAAATAAAACGTGTTTATTCTATATACTTTAAAGTAAAGTGAGTATTTGAATAGTTGGTAAATTGTGTAGTAAATTGAGATTTTTAGTAAGCATAAATGATTCTTCCAAAAGAAAAATAACTTTGTTTAATAATAGTTGTTTTGCCTAAATTTGCTACAACTTTTCACTTTCTCACATTAGGCACAGTGTTAGCCAGACATATTGAACATTTCTCCAATTAAATGAAAGCTTTCTCATTTACAGATGCAGACTAAACATATAAGGTTTATTACAAAGCTATGCATGCAGGGTGCCATGCTAGCAGCTGGAAAATAACTGTGTGTGGGTGAAACTGGAAGCTAATCAACTAGGCACTCACAACTGTTTATAAAGAAGAAGAGGAAGAGAGAGAACAGGAAGTAGAATGATGAGAGAAAGGGGAGGGAGGGCGAGAGGAAGCAGGAAAAAAGTGGTGCTCTTGATCTCATTGGTAGCATGTAATTCACTAAATTGAAATTCTCCAAGAACACAATCACCTGACTCTTTCAAGGAAACGATGACACCTTCGATGACTTTAGACAGCCAGTTCCCTGGAAAAGAATGACCTTTGCTATGAGAATGGTAGACAACTGTCTCTACTGAGTTTTTATATTACCCAATGTCTAGTTAATTTTGGAGGTAAATCCATTCAAAATATTGATATGAATCATTTTTGTGCATTTATGACATGAAACTTTGCTCTATTAACAACAATAAAATTGAACTATATTTCAATTTCATAAATAGAGGTAAAAGGACAACCCATTGAGATCACTTAAAAGTAAAAAAAAGATAATAAATACAGTTTTTAACAATTAGTATTTTCCCCAAGCACATCAATTTACCAAGTTTTATAGGCACAACATTAATATGATGGCAAACCATGGTGAGTCTATTTTTGGCCTACATCCACATTATTAAATGTTTAGTTTGAATTAATAGCATATAGCCAGAATGTTCTAAATTGCAACAGAATTATGGAAAATTTGTATTGTAACAAAGATAAGACTATGGTACCAGTGCTCAAAACAGCCATCACCAAAAATATATGACAGACTGTGCTTCAAAATATCTCATTTGTCTCCTGCTTAACAAATCAAATCTGAAATAAATAATCTTGAAATAAAATGTACATATCAGAAATAATTGTGAACTCCACTAGTGTTATAATAGATTTTTACCCCATTTATGGCTTTCTTTTAGTGAATTGTCAAGAAGAACATTTAAATTCTACACTTTGTTAAAGTTCAATTTATTACACCTTAACTTAGGAAAAGGGCATATTTTTCTAGAAATCAGCAACTTCACAATAAAGATAAGCTGAATTATACGTGCTTTATTTCCCTTTTATTTTACCTACCTAATGTTGATACATATTGCAAATGTATGTGAAGACATACCTGATACAATTTTCTTCCCAATGAATCTAGTATAACCTTCCTTTTATCTAACAGAAGTAACATGGTTCTTGAGAGTATTAAATTAATTATTGGAAAAGTACTTGGAAGATAAAAAGCCCATAAGTGCTAACTATTAATTAGTATTTCTATTATGAGTATGACTTTGAAAACTGTAGCTCATACAATTAAATGCTGGCTATACTTAGCATATATAAATACATTTCAGTGAAAAATCAGATTTTAAATTGAGTGAATATACAATATTTTATCTAAATACATTCCATCTTAAGAACTGAACGATTATACATGTATGATACATATGTATATCATACATGTATCATATGTATATCATGTGATATGTATATATCTATGTATTCTACATGGATGATATAATACACATATAATTTAAGCCATCATAATTAATATTTTATAGATTACTTAAGGACTATAATAAATTAGCCAAACTAAGGCTAAATCAACTTGTAATTCAAATTGTGGGGAAGTTATAAATTGCAGTGGATATGAATATCAGTTCATAAATCCATTTCTCTAAAAATACTATTTCACAATTTCTTGTAATACAACTTAAATTCTGTTTGAATCTCTGTCTCATATGGTAGAGGTGACATACCTTGAATCAATTTAGATTCTCCTCTTTGTATCAAAGTTCTGGAAGACCTAACAAGTAACCAAAAAGTGTCTCACTGTATATGTGGGTGGGTGCATGCCATGTTTGAATATGTCCCCCAAATTTCACGTATTGGAAACTTAATCATCAAATTCATATGACTAGTGAAGGTGGGAATTTTAGGAGGTAATTAGGGTTAGATAAGGTCATGAAGGTGGGGCCCCTATGATGGAACTGGTGGCTTGATAAGAAAAGTAAGAGAAACGTCAGCTGAGGCTCATGCCCTTGCCCTTTTACCATATGATGCCTCACACTCTTGCCCTCTCGCCATGATACTGCAGCTGTGTTATGACATCAAAAGAAAGCCCTCCACAGATGTGGGCACCATGCTCTTGGACTTCCCAGCCTCCAGAACTGTAAGAAATAAAAGTATTTTCTTTATAATTTGTCAAATTTAAGGTATTCTGTTATAGCAACAGAAAACAGACTGAGACAGTTTTGTTTTGTGTGTGTGTGTGTGTTTTTTTTTTTTTGGTCTTTCATCTATCAATACTAGCACTGTTGGTTGTCAGCTGATCTATGCGGGTTTCACTTGAGCATGCTTGTTGCTGTTGTGTATTTCTTATTCTTGAGAGCAGGACACAGAGCTAGCTTGCTCTAGGAATCACCAACACCTCTTTATTCATTGGTCATTTCTAACAACCACATGATATTTTGCTTTGAGAAAATTAAGAAACATTCTACAAAGCACAAACATAGCAAAAAAAAAAAAACCTCTACAACAATCACAAATTTATATTTGTTCACTTATTGTTATATTATTTTTTAATTTTAATTTTTTATTTCAATATTTTGGGGGTACGAGTGGTTTTTGGTTACCTAGATGAGTTGTATTGTGGTGAAGTCTGAGCTTTTAGTTCACTCATCACCTGAGCAGTGTGCATTGTACTCAACATGTAGTTTTTTATCCCTCACCACTCCACTTCTGAGTTTCCATAGTCCATTATATCACCCCATGTGTCTTTGCCTATCCACTGCCTAGCTCCCGTTATAAGTGAGAACATACTTGGTTTTTCATTCCTGAGTTACTTTACTTAAAATAGTGGCCTCCAGCTTCATCCGAGTTGCTGCAAAAGACATTATTTCATTCTTTTTTATGGCTTTGTAGGATTCCATGATATATATACCATTTTTTTATCCACCCATTATAATGAGTGAGTAATGGGTACTTAGGTTGGTTCCATATATTTGCAATTGAAAATTGTGTTGCAATAAACATACACATGCAGGTGTCCTTTTGATATAATGACTTACTTTCCTTTGGATAGACACCCAGTAGTGGGATCGCTGGATCGAATGGTAGATCTACTTATAGTTCTTTAAGAAATCTCTATAATGTTTTCCCTACAGATTTTAGTAGTTTACATTCCCACCATCAGTGTATAAGCATTCCCTTTTATTAGAAATGAAATACTTTTTAAAAGTTGTTTTTAAAAATAGAAAAGAGTACAGATAAACTTAAGGTCATTTTATCCCCAATTATTAGTTTTATTTTACTGCCCACTTTGTAGAAACAAACTTCCCAATCTAAATATATATGCTTACATGCACAGAAGCGTGAAAAATAAAAAGATACTTATTATCATTTTTATTTCTACATTATATAAATGCTACCTTAGTATTTGTATTATTCTGCAACTTACTCATTTTTACTAAATATAGTATTTCTGTAATCTGCTTTGAACGGTACATGAATTTCTTTCTATGATTTCCATTTGGATGATGCACTTTCTATACCTTACTCAACTTCAACCATTAGAGCTTTAAAATATGCCCTGAAACCTGAAATGACAACCCGCCACATACCCCACATATTGTGATGATTTTCAATAATTTTTAGAATCAATTTTTTATATTCCACAAAATGTCCTATTGAGCTTTGGCTAAAAGTTGCATTAATTTATCACCTGTAGAGAATTGACAGTTTAGTACATCTTCCCTTTCTCCTTTAAAGCTTTCAATAGCATCATATATTCTAGGCACCATGCACATGTGCATATATTTTACACATATTCCTAGTGACTATCGAGTTTTTGTTGCTCTTTAGAACAGGCTTAAAAGATGAACATTATTGCATTTATTTCTTGGATAAAGATACTAATGATTTTTCTTTGTTATGTATCCATACATTTATTGAACTCTGTCATTATTGGCAGTATTTTATACATTTTCCTGATTTTTTGTGATTTCCTTTATTCCATTTCACTTATAATTCCATTTAAATCTTTTAACTCTTATGTCTTTATCTGACTTTATTATATTATCTAAAATTTCCAATAATAATGCTAAATAATAGCCATCATATGAGGCACAATTTCCTGTTGCCGACCTTAATGAAAATATTGTATTCTTTCTGTACAATTAACCACTGTTTCATGAAAATGAATTGCTTGTTACACAGATACAATTTTATCCTATATAACCCTATATCATCTTGAGAATATCTTGTCAAAATTGGTTTGAAAATCCTCAGAATTATTTGCCATTTTTGCATTTTTTGTTTTGCATACACAGGTGCATATGGCTTTAATAAGCAGCTTGGCTTAAACATGTTACATAATACTGTTCAATCAAAGATTCTAAGCATTTTACACTTTTGAGTATTCATTTTATAAGTGTTATCTAAAACTGAATGTTAGCGCTACTCGAAATGCTTGTCAATATCCATTTAATACATTTCACTGATTTAGTTAAACTGTACATTTTCCCAAAGGTGTTGTGCCTCAGGCTTTGTTCCAGATGCATGTAAGATTTAATGTGCAAACAAATATACTGCCTGTCTAATATTTTGTGCTAAAATGACATTCTTTTCCCCGTGACCTAGTTATAGAACTACAGTGACAATAAATAGATAAAAAGAACCTTTAGAGTCTTAAACATTTAAGCTCTCAAGTCTTTCAATTTGGTGCTGCAAGAATAAAAATGTTACACCTTTTGAATTCTGATACTCCTTCTATAAATACGTAGGAATTTATTAAAATATAGAATTGCATGATTAAAGCACAATGTGTAAGGATTCATAAAAGTGATACACATTTTAATGTTAAAGAATAAAAAGCTAGCCAAAATGTATTTTTTTGGTGTGCTATGAAACATCATACTAAATATGCTAAATTACTTTTGAGATGCAGCAGTGGTCTTGAGAATATTATCTACCATGCTAAGCCAATCAATCTCTGGAGAATAAAACTATTCATAACTCTCCTTTGAATATAAACATGATACTATTGGCAAAAATCAGATTTCTGTGTCTTTAAATTTAGATTTTAATTCACTTCCAAGATTCTTAAGCAGTGATATTATCATGGAAGTGAACAGTGTGCTAAAAAGGGTTTTGCAGTCCGTCACGTGAAGCAGCGGTTAAATTAATTATCAAGACAAATCATGCAGTTATCTGAATTTACAATGTGTAGCAAAAATCTTCCTTGTTTAACTAATATCTAAATTACACGATTCAAATTCCATTGCTTTTTCCAAATCTGTTCTCCATTAGTATCTTTTTTCCCTTTTTTATATTCTAGCAAACTTACATTCAAAATATTAATCATTCTAGGATAATTTTGCATAACTTCCTCCCTGTATTTATTTGCTCCTACTCCTTTCCCAACCAAAAATACTTTTCTCTTTCCCACTGTTTGCCAGACAGGCTCTACCCAAATGTCAAATCTACCTCTGAAAATCTATTACATTTGTGAATGCATATAAAACAACTTTGCCATCATTATTTATTTTATACTACTTGACATGAGATTTTAGTAAATAGTAGATATATTTCTTAAATTTTATTTTAACCAACAGTCATATCAGTTAAGAGCTTCCCCCCCCCCCCTTCAAGATATTTAGGTTTCTGTCAGTTTCTTCATTAGACCCTTTTCTTCTCACTCTCTGCAGTCTCCTTGGATTCTGACTGGCTCACAGCAAGGCCATCTCCCCGCATCATCCCTGCCAGTTTCTGGGAGCCCCAGTCTTGTATATTTGCCTGGTTAATGTGGAGCTCCACCATAAGTTTGTGTGGGCAACACAAACTTAACATATAAAATCTGAATTTACTCCCCTTCTCCCATATAATTATGGCTGTTCGCGGTACCACTATGTTTTTAGTAATCAAGGTCAAAATCTTGGAAATAATTCAAATATCTTTATTTTCCTAGTCTCCTGTATGCACTTACCTTCTGGCACCAGACTAAATGTTTGTGTCCCCCAAAAATTCTTCTGCTGAAATACTGACCTCAAATGTGATGCTATTAGTAGGTAGGGTCTTGGGAGGTAATTATGGCTAGATGAACTCACGAGGGGCCTCATGATGGGCCTCATGAGAGGACTGGATGACAGTCACACTATTGAATCTTAGAACTTATTCCTTCTATCTAATAATGTGTTTACCCATTAAACAATCTCTCTTTATCCCCTTCTCCCAACACACACACCAACATACCCTTCACATCCTCTGGTATCTATAATTCTATGGTTTACCTCCATAAGATATTTTTAACTCCCACATATGGGTGAGAACATGCAATATTTGTCTTCCTGCACCTGGATGATTTCCAGTTTCATCCTTTTTGCTGCAAATTACATTATTTCATTCTATTTTGTGGCTGAATAATATTCCATTGTGTATGTATAGAACCTTTTCTTTGCCTGTTAGTTAGTCTGTGGATGGACACTTAAATTGATTTCATGTCTTAGCTATTGTGAATAATACTGCAATCAACTTGCAAGAGCAAGTGTCCCTTTGATATACTGATTTTCTTTTCCATTGGCTAAATTCTGGAATTATATGGTATTTATGTTTAGTTTTTTCAGAAATCTACACACTGTTTTTCGTAGTAGCCGTATTAATTTACATTCTCACCAACAGTGTATACAAGTTCCCTTTTCTCCACATCCTTGCCAGCATTCATTGCTTTTTTTTTTTTTTTTTTAAATAATAGACATTCTAACTGGGGCAAAATGATATCTCATTGTGGTTTTATATTCATTTGTTTCAATAAATTTTCGTATTTCCTCCTTAATTTCTTTCTTGACCCAATGGTTATCCAAGTGTATATTGTTTAACTTTCATCTTTTTGTACAGTTTCCAAAATTACTCTTTCTTGATTGCTGGTTTTATTTCACTGTGGTCTGAAATAATACTTGATATGATTTCCATTCATTAAAGTTTGCCAAGAACTTGTTTTGTATTCTAAACTATGTTCTATTCTGGATAATGTTCCATATACTGATGAGAAGAATGTGTGTTCTGTAGCTATTGAATGAAATGTTCTGTAGATTTTGGTTAGGTCCATTTGTTCTAATGTGCAGTTTAAAGCCTATATTTCTTTGTAAATTTTCTGTCTGGATTATTTGTCTAATGCTGAGAGTGGGGTATTGATGTCCCCAACTGTTACTGTATTGGAGTCTCTCTCTCCCTATAGATCTAATAATATTTGCTCTATATATGTGGATACTCCAGTGGTGGGTGCATATAGGTTTAAAATTATGTCCTCTTGCTGAATTAATCCCTTTATCATTATATAATAACCTTGTCCCTTTTTGTTCTTTTTGACAAAAAGTCTGTTTTATATAAGTATAGCTACTCTTGCTCACTTTTTTTTACTGTTTATAAGGAAAATATTTTCTACCCCTTTACTTTCAGTCTATGTGTCTTTAACGGTGAGATGACTTTCTTGTAGGCAGCATATAGTTGGACCAATTAAAATAAAATTCATCCTGCCAGCCTATGTATTTTAAGTGGAAAGCTTAATCCATTTACATTCAAGGTTATTATTGGTATGTACGAGCTTGTTCTTGTCATTTTATTAATTGATTTCAGGTTGTATGTACCTCCTTTGTCTCTTTTTTTCTGTCTTACTGTTTACCTTTTTGGTTTGGTGGTTTTCTGTTTTGAGTCCTTTCTTTATCGTTTGTGTGTTTGTTCTATCAATGGGTTTTATACTTTGATGCATTTTCATGGTGGCAGATATCATTCTTTCACTTCCACGTATAGAACTCCCTTAAGCATTTCTTACAGAGCCTGTCTAGTGGTGATGAATTCCCTGAGCTTTCACCTGTCTGGGAAAGACTTTATTTCTCCTTCATTTAAGAAATATAACTTTATGGAGTATAATAGCCTTGACTGGAAGTTTTTTCTTTTAATACTTCAAATGTATCATCCAATTCTCTCCTGGCCTACAAGGTTTCTCCTGAGAATATCACAGTTATCCTCAAGGGGGATACCTTATAAATGACCAGATACTTTTCTCTTTCTATTTTTAGAATTATCTCTCTGCCTTTGACTTTTGACGGTTTGACTATAATTTACAACAGATGACACCGTTTTCAAAAAATTGTATCTGCCAGTCTCTGAGCTTCCTGTATCTCAAAGTCTGATGCTCTTCCTAGACTTGGGGACAGTTTTGTTAAATAGGTTTTCTATTTCTTTTATTTTTCTCTTCACCTTCTGGGACCCTAAATATTTGGTCACTTTATGGTGTCCTATATGTCACATAGGTTTTGTTCATTCTCTTTTATTCTTTTTGCTTACTTTTTGTCTGTATTATTTCAAAAGATTTGTCTTCCAGTTCTGAAATTATTTATTCTGCTTGATCTTGTCTATTGTTGAAGATTTTGAATGTCTTATTATTTTATTTAATTAATTCTTCAATTCCAGAATTTCTGTTTGGTCTTCTTTTATCACCTCTTTGGTAAATTTCCCATTCATGTCTTGAATTGTTTTCCCGATTTATTTGTATTGTTTTTCTGTATTGTTTTGTACCTTCCTGAACTTCTTTAATGTCATTATTTTGAATTCTCTTTCTGAAATTTTATAATTGTTTTATTGGACTCTGTTGCTGGACAATTATTGTGACCCTTTCAAGGTGTAATGTTTTCTTACCTTTCCATGTTTCTTGTGTCTTTATGTTGGTATCTGCACATCTGGTATAACAGTCACCCTTCTTAGCTTTTGAATTTACTTTTTAAGGGGAGGACATATTTCTGAAGATGTATTTTTGGTGTTCATTGGGTAACATACTTTAAGTTTGATTCTGAGTGTGTGCAGTAGTGTAGTCTCAATATAATTTACCTGGCTATAAACAACATCGATGATATCTGTTATTTTCCCATTGGTCTAGGGTACAATTGTTAGTGGAGGCTGTGATAAAGTTTTGGTGGGTACGGGATTATGAAATGGGCCTATTCTTGAGCCCCGGGGTGGTATAAGTTGTTATCAATGTTAGTAGGTCCAAGAGGGTCAATTTTGGGGCTTCCTGGTGACTTGCTTGGGTGCTAGTAATGGCAGAAGACAGCTAGGTAGATGGACAAGTCCTCAGGCCCCTGGGCAGTGGGTGTGACAAGAACAAGGGCAATAGCAGGGATGGGACAATTTTCTGGCTCACAAGAAGTTCACTTCGGTGTTGGCAGTGGTTGCAACAGGCTGAGTGAGCTGGTCTCCAGGCTCACAGGAGGCACACGTATGGTAACCAGCAGTTGTGGGTGCCAGCTGTTGTGGTAATGGCAAGCGGGGTGGGCTTGACCTCAGGCCCCTGGGAAGAGTGTTCCTTGACCAATGGTGGTGGACTTGGCTGGTTGGTCTGCGGGCTGCCAGGGGGCATGCTCAGGCACTTACAGGGTGGTTAGGTCCTGGCTGGGCAAACCTGCCCTCAGAACCCCTGGTGGTGCACACAGGTGCTAATTGTGGTAGACATGGGTGAAGTGACCCCCAGGAACCCAGTAGAATTCTTAGGTAGGGGCCACAGCAATGGCACTGCAGCCCAGATACTGTGAAGGGTGGGGTTGCTTTCAATGGCAACAGGCTTATGCAGGTGTTGGAGGTGCATGCATTTCACTGTGCTTTGGTCTCAGTGGCAGCAGCCTGCAGCTGCTGGAGGGGTTTGTGCTGAAGGTGCATGAAAATGCATGGTAGCTTTGCTGCTTAAAGAAGTGAGGTTATTGCCAATGGATTGTGCTTCAGCCTTGAGAGAAGCAGCCAGCCATGACAGTGGTTGTGGGCAGGGGATGTCAATGAGGCTCCAGGGATGTGAAAATGCAGGGGTTGTTGGGCTCCTGGCAGGACATGGTCTAGAGGGGACTGGGCTGTCTGTATGGTGCCTTGTTGTAGCTGCTTAGGGCTTGTGGAGGTGTGGTACGCAGCATGAACTCCCTCACTGAAGCAATGCCTTCATGCAGTGTCTAGGGGACTCCCTTTGTTAGCTTCAGGGTTCACAAAGGTCTAGAGTCTCTCATGTAGCTAGGAGCATGGGAGTCCATGGTGGGAATATGGATTCTGGGAAGGCCACTCCCCCTTTCCACACAATATAGAACCTCTCCAGGATCCCTACTTGTCCCAACAAAGCAGGCTGTTTTGGTTTCCTCTCTTTCCTTGCTGTAAATGTTTCCTGTCATTTCTCCGTTGAACTCTAGTGTTCTCTCTTAGATAATCTACTCAAAGTGTGATTAGAATTTTGGTTCTTATTTGTAGAAGAGGAAAGTACCAGTTGCTTCTAATCAGATATCTTAAAGGTCTTTCTCAAAGAAACGTTATTAAAAAAAAAGATTCAAGTCTACAAATGAAAAATACTCCAATATCTCTCATAAAATTGATGCACAGTTATCTATAATGAGTGCCTTCTTACGCTACTCACCAGATTTGAAAAGTAAAATAAAAATCATTATGAATCTCAAGGCAATAAAAGAAAAGGAAATAAAGTTAGATAATGTACAAAAGGGCAAAAACCAGGCTCCTCCCAGGTTCTGTGCACTATCATCTAATAATATGTAACAGTGGAGTAATATCTACAATGACTGCAGTAAAAAAAAGTGTGAATTACGAATTTTTTATGTTTTTAGAATTGGAACTAAAAATCTTAAAGTACTTGAGAAAAGGCGGCTTTTTAAAAGTGTGCATTAACTCAGGAACTATGGTTACCGATATGGTTTGGCTGTGTCCCCACCCAAATATCATCTTGAATGTTGTGGGAGGGACCCAGTAGCAAGTAATTGAATCATGGGGGCAGGTCTTTCCCGTGCTATTCTCATAATAGCAAATAAATCTCATGCAATCTGGTGGTTTTAAAAAGGGGAGTATCCCTGCACAAACTCTCTTTGCCTGCCACCATCCACGTAAGAGGTGAGTTGCTCCTCCTTGCCTTCTGCCATGATTGTGAGGCCTCCCCAGCCATGTGAAACTAAGTCCAATAAACCTCTTTCTTTTGTAAATTACCCAGCTTCGGGTATGTCATTATCAGCAGCGTGAAAATGGACTAATACAGTAAACTGGTACCAATAGAGTAGGGCAGTGCTGAAAAGAAAAGATATCCAAAAATGTGGAAGCAACCTTGGAACTGGGTAACAGGCAGAGATTGAAACCGTTTGGAGGGCTCAGAAGAAGATAGGAAAATGTGGGACAGTTTGGAACTCCCTAGAACCTTGTTGAATGGTTTTGACTAAAGTGCTCATAGTGATATGGACAAAGAAATCCAGGCTGAGGTGGTCTTAGATGGAGATGAGGAACTTGTTGGGAAATGGAGCAAAGGTGACTCTTGTTATGTTTTAGAAAAGAGAGTGGTGGCATTTTGCCCCTGCCCTAGAGATACATGGAATTTTGAACTTGAGACAGATGATATAGGGTATCTGGGGGAAAGAATTTCTAAGCAGCAGTATATTTAAGAAGTGCCTTGGGTACTGTTAGAGGCATTCAGATTTCTTTTTTTCTTTCTTTCTTTCTTTTTTTTTTTTTGAGACAGTCTCACTCTGTCGTCCAGGCTGGAGTGCAGTGGCATGATCTTGGCTCACTGCAACCACTGCCTTTGGGTTCAAGTGATTCTCCTGCCTCAGCCTCCTGAGTAGCTGGGGTTACAAGCATGCGCCACCACACCCAGCTTATTTTTGTATTTTTAGTAGAGACAGGGTTTCACCATGTTGGCCAGGATGGTCTCAATTTCCTGACCTCGTGATCCACCTGCCTCAGCCTACCAAAGTGCTGGGATTACAGGCCTGAGTCACTGCACCCAGCTAGGCATTCAGTTTTGTAAGAGAAGAAGAGCATAAAAGTTCAGAAAAATTTGCAGCCTGACAATGCAATAGAAAATAAAATCTCACTTTCTAAGAAGAAATTCAACCCAGCTGCAGAAATTTGCATAAGTAATGAGGAGTCAAATGTAAATCCCCAGGATAATAAGGAAAATGTTTCCAGGGTATATCAGAGGTCTTCATGGCAGCCTCTCCCATTACAGACCCAGAGGAAGAAAAAGTGGTTTCCTGTGCTGGGTCCAGTGTCCACATGCTGTGTGCAGCCTAGGGACTTGGTGCCCTGTGTACCAGCCATTCCAGCCCTAGCTGAAAGGGTCAAAGTAGAGCTTGGGCTGTGGCTTCAAAGAGTGCAAGCCTTAAGTCTTGGCAGCTTCCACATGGTGTTGAGACTACTGCAGTGCAGAGAAGTCAAGAACTGGGATTTGGGAACCTCTGCCTAGATTTCAAAGGATGTATAGAACGCCTAGATATCCAGGCAGAAGTTTTCAGCAGGGGCGGGGCTCTCATGGCGAACTTCTTCTAGGGCAGTGTGGAAGGGATATGTGGGGTCAGAGTTCCCACACAGAGTCTCTACTGGGGTACCACCTAGTGGAGCTGTGAGAAGAGGGCTGTCATCCTCCAGACCCCAGAATGGTAGATCCGCTGACAGCTTACACTATGCACCTGGAAAAGCCACAGACACTCAATGCTATCCCATGAAGGCAGCCAGGAGAGAGGCTGTACCCTGCAGAGCCACCTGGGCAGAGCTGCCCAAGACCATGGGAACCCACCTCTTGCATCAACATGACCTGGATGTGAGACTGTTGCTGTTGAATGGCATGTTAAGTGTATATGTTTTTTAGATCCATTGGGTCTAAAGTATTGTTAAATTCCAATGTTTTCTTATTAATTTTTTTAGTCTGGATAATCTGTCTATTGTTGGAAGTATAGTGTTGAAAATTCGTACTATTTTTGTATTACAATCTATCTCTCCTATCAGATTTTTAAATTTTTATTTTATATATTTTTATATAAATATAAATATAGACACCATGCATTTGTCTCAAGCTTGTATATAAGTACTGGAACTTTCTAAGAGACATTCTATCCTGTGGATTATTGCTACTTTTCATAGAATGGAGTCAAGACTGAAAATTCCTATGCTACCAGCTTGCTAATATCCCCCATAACTGCTTTATTGTTGATGCCATTTAGACTATTCCTATTTCTAGTTTACTGAAAGTTTCATCATGAATAGATACAGAATTATTTTCAAATGCTTTTGTATACTTACTGAAATGATGTTACAGTTTCTCTCCTTTATTCTACTAATGAGGTAAATTTCATTGATTGATTTTTAAATATTACATCAAACTTGCATTCTTGTGATAAACTCTACTTAGTTGGTCATGATGTATTAACTTTTCTTTCACATTTCTGGATTCAATTTGCTTATATTATACTAAGTAATTTCCAATTTTATTATCTGTTTCCTCCTTTAATCCTGTCAATTTTGTCACCAATTTTTTTGAAAGCTCTATTATTATGTGCTTACCAATTTATGATTGCTATTCACAAGTTGATCTTTTGGTCATTATTAAATAGTTAATTTTTACTTTGATAATGATCTGTGTCTTGGAGTTTTGCATTATATTTTAGTGCTTCAGATTACAATATATATTTAGAATATGTGTTTTAAATAAATAACAATATATATTGTAGAGTACTTTTTTAGTGCTCTAGAGATTACAATATATATCCTTAACTTTTCAAAACATACTTAGAATTAGTATTCCATGACATACATAAAATGTAGAAACCTTGCAAACTTACAGGTCCATTTAATCTTTATCTTTTATGTCATAATTGCCATATGTATTATATCTATGTATATTACAAACAACTAAGATAATGATATAAGTTTAGTTTGATCTGTACTATGCATTTTAAGGAAAATTTAAAAATATATATTTATATTCCCCTCATTGTTTACTGTTTCTGACATTTTTCACTCCTTTCTGAAAAACAAATTTTCCCTAAGCCTTTATTTTTCTTCAGTTAAAAACTTTTCTTTTAAAATTTCGTGTAGTGCCTGCAACTTAAATTTATGGCAATAAGTTATCCTAATTTTAATTTAGCTGAATGTATCTTTATTTTGCTTTCATTGTTGAGGAATACTTTGTGTATAGAATTCTGGATTGATATATCTCTCTTTTTTCTTCACTTGATGATACCGTTGCAATGTCTTCCGGTAGCTATGGTTTCTAAGTCAGGATTTCTTCAAATCACAAGTCCCCAGTATATTATTTTTTGTGGTTAATTCCAATATTTTCTCTTTATCTTTTTTCAATACTTGATTGTGGTATGCCTAAGCATGCTTTTCTTTGTACAGTCGGGCTTTGTACAGTAGGCCAACCATGTGTTCCATATTGATGGATTCAACCAACTAAAGATCAAAAATATTCAGGAAAAATTGCATCTGCACTGAACATGTACAGCCTTTTAAAAAAATTATTCCCTAAAAAAATGCAACAACTATTTACATAGGATTTATATTTTATTAAGTATCATAAGTCATCTAGAGATGATTTAAACTGTATAGGAGGATATGCATAGGTTATATGCAAATACTTTGCCCATTTTATATCAGGGACTGAAGTATCTATGATTTTTAACATTCACAGAGGACCTCTGAAACTAATCCCCCATGAATACAGAGGGACAACTGTGTCTATTCTTCTTCAACACTAATGTTTTTCACCTAACTTGAGAAAATTTCAACCATTATTTCTGCCTAATTCTTTCATATCTCTCTGCAACTACTTTTTCTCATATGTTAGAATATTAGATAATTGTCTCACAGGCTTTGTTCATTCTTTTTCTCAAGTTTACCTCTCTCTTTTTGACTTGGATAATTTCTATTTTTTGTATCTTCAGGTTTACTAGTCGTCTCTCCTCTATCATCTACTTGTGATCGGGTTCATCTTGTGAATTTTAAATTTCAGGTACCTTATCATTTGGTTTTAGAATTTTTAAATATTTTTATTTATCATCTGAATTTTGCTCTGTGTTCATTTATTGCAAGTATATTTTTCTTTACTTTTTGAGTATATTTAAAATAGACATTTAAAAATCCTTCTCTTTGAAGTCCAATATCTGTGTCATTTGGGAGTTGCTTTCTATTGATAGTCTTATTCCATGATACTGGATCATGTGTTTTTTTATTCTTCTTATATAAAGGAACTTTGGATAGTAAGCTGGATGTTGTGAATATTATGCTATTGAAATTTTGAATTCTGCTCTTGTCCCCAAAGAGTGTTTAAGTTTTTGTTATAAGGGCAATTAACCTGCTTGAATTTCAACCATAAACTGTTTCTTCGGCAACATCTCCAATCTCAGTACAGTTCTTTTCTACTTAGCTGGACTGCTTTAAGTCTGCACAGCACATACCCGATTCTGGAGTCAACCTGAATCATGGTCAATATTTATTTACAGATCTTGAGAAACTCCAGAAGTTGTCTCTCCTTTTAGGATTTTAAAAAATCACTTTCTAGTGGCCGTGAGTTGCCCCAAACTCCTTCCTTTGACTCTTCAAGCCGAAACTGCTGCAGGTTACTTGGAGAATTTTCACACTACATGGAAGCCGCAGCAGTCTGCCCTCTGGCTAAAAGCCAAATAAACAGGAAACTCATATACCACCCCTCCTTCCAATGTTGACCTTCCTCTTCTCTCTGCTCTTTACTACTCGTTTGTGCTTCAGGTCATTGTTGTTTATTTGGTGTGTCAGTTGTGTGACAGACGCACATAAGTCAGGAGCTACCTGAGCCACTCAAAAAAAAAAAGTAGCCCTTTAACTGTATGAAGGAAAGTCAAGCTGTAGGATTTTTCTGAAGAACATATGATAATTTTTATCCATTTTCTTATCCATTTTACTCAGTTACATTAAATTGTCATCTTCTGTGTACAAGGTACTATGCTGCTTACTGAAATCACATTTTTTGAAAAAGAATAAAACTTGGTCTTTCTCTACAGTAATATTTCAATGTAGTTGTGGAGGAAAACAGTCTAACGGATAGCCAAAACTTGGTGTGCGGCAGGGCGCAGTGACTCAGGCCTGTAATCCCCACACTCTAGGAGACGGAGGCGGGCGGATCACAAGAGGGGTGAGGAGTTCGAGACCAGCCTGGCCAACATGGTGAAACCCCGTCTGTAATAAAAATATAAAAAATTAGCCAAGTGTAGTGGTGTGGGCCTGTAGTCCCAGCTACTTGGAAGGCTAAGTAGTGGGAGAATCACTTGAACTCAGGAGGCGGAGGTTGCAGTGAGCCGAGGTCGTGCCATTGCCACTCCAGCCTGGGCGAGAGCACGAGACTTTGTTTTCAAAAAAAAAAAAAAAAAATCGGGCCAGGCGCGGTGGCCCACACCTGTAATCCCAGCATTCTGGGAGGCCGAGGTGGGCGGATCACCTGAGGTCGGGATTTTGAGACCAGCCTGACCAACATGGAGAAACCCCGTCTCTACTGAAAATACAAAATTAGCCAGGCATAGTGGCGCATGCTTGTAATCCCAGCTACTCGGGAGGCTGAGGCAGGAGAATTGCTTGAACCCAGGAGGCGGAGGTTGTGGTGAGCAGAGGTCGCGCCATTACACTCCACCCTGGGCAACAAGAGCGAAACTCCATCTCAAAAAAAAATAAAATAAAATAAATCGGTGTGATAATTGCCATACTTTATGCTATCTAACATGTAATAAGAGAGCACAGTGAAAAATGCACCTTTACAGGGTAGTTGGCCTTGTACAATCCCCAAGTTTCAACTAGGTGTGCGCATGCACAAGAACAGTTTTGTGGACTTATTAGTGGGTCACTGTTCTGTACCTACACAGATTTTGATTTAAAATGTTCTTTCAACAGTATAATACAATTTGTTTATATTGAAAGGATTGATGTAATGTTTTAAATTCTTTTTACTTATTTATTTATTTATTTATTTATTTTTTAGACAGAGTCTCACTCTGTCGCCCAGGCTGGAGTGCAGTGGCACGATCTCGGCTCACTGCAAGCTCCGCCTCCCGGGTTTACGCCATTCTCCCGCCTCAGCCTCCCGAGTAGCTGGGACTACAGGCGCCCGCCACCTCGCCCGGCTAGTTTTTTTGTATTTTTAGTAGAAATAAATTTCACCGTGTTAGCCAGGATGGTCTAGATCTCCTGACCTCGTGATCTGCCTGCCTTGGCCTCCCAAAGTGCTGGGATTACAGGAGTGAGTCACCGCACCCGGCCATGTTTGAAATTATTTGGGCACAAATACACTTATTCAAGGACATCATTTTTAAGCAAAAATCTTTTGTGACCATAATCATATAGTGAAGCCAATTAATAATATATAAGGTAATTACAAATGTTGCCTCTGTACTTTGGTGGGATCCTGTACAAGGTACTTATGACAGGTGAATTGACATCTGTCATAGGTACCATTCAGGCAGAATAGGAAATTTTGATTTAGTTGTTTGGGAGTTATCATCTTGTAAATTTGCGGGCGCAGTGACTACCTCCAAAATTTACACTTCTGAGGGGTAGTAAAGACGATGTATGCAATCTGATTTTCACATTGAGGATCCAAGATTGTGTCTACCTTTACATATGGGCTTCAATATCTTTCTAATAACTGCAAGCATATTGCAAGTTTCATTGCTTGAACAAAGAAAGCTAATGAGTATCATGTTAAGAATTTGTGCCTATCTATAGGCAGTTATAAAATAGGCAGTAATATCATGATTCTGTCACCCAAAATCATCCATCATCTGTCTCATCACTCATCATTAAGATAGCTTAATTTCCATAATGGCTAGATTGCATTATCACTTGTCAATGCATAATTATTAAATGGAGCTAAGCATTGCGTGGGCTAAGCGTCTGCATCATCAGTTCCAGGCATTTCAGTGCCTTAAATAAGAGGCCAGCAGCTGTGTCACACAGGCAGCAGCATGTCACTGGAAAGAATTAGTAAATTGAATGGAAAGCATGATATCTGTGTATTATAGATTGCATGGTTTTCTGTAAGCTCCAAATTGGTACATTTTGGTTATTTCACACATCATTTCCTCCTTTTGTGACCATTAAAATCCACTGAACTAATCATTCCACAAATCCTGGAAGTCCACAGCTCTCGCCTGGATGAAAATTTATGTAAACTTATTTTTTGGACTGTAAGAGGTAGTTATAAAACATGAAACTTACATATCTTTAAAATTCTAGGGATTTTACAAATATGATTATTCAAATAGATTTGTGGTATTACTATGCTCAAAATATATATTGCATCATAAAATAAGTGATTTACTTAAAAGTAATGTGGTCCATTTCCTTTTATCATGTGTTCACAGAAGTTCCTAAGACTTAAAAACATGACATCATGACATGACAGCTTATAGCCATCACTTTGTAGGACACTTCTAGGTTCTTAAATTTCTAATCAATTCTGTCACTTCTCACTGACTTCTGAAACTTTCTGGGAAAAAATTATTTTTGCTCTAGATTTATTCTGTCTAATATATAACCATATCTCTGAATTTTTATGAGGCTTCTTTCTACCATCTTTTGGTACAGTGAATGATGAACTGATCTTTAGACTAATAATTTTTTTCTGTGTGTTATATAAAATTATTGCATTCTAGAAGTTTCCATTTGGTTTTCAGTATTTTATACTGAAACACAACATTCTGTATACAAATTGGGGGGCAAGATATTATAGGAGGTAGTTTAAATTAAATACATGAGCTAAAAACATGTGTAAAATACGTTTTCCCTCAGTGTTTGGTGAAACTTCTTGCATACCAGTAGATAACATCTGGAAGTACCAACTCTAATTAAGCAAACACAGCAGGAAAAGATCTTCTTACTGTTAACCCATCTGACACCTGAAAATTTCTCATTCAACTATACATACCAATGAGAAGAGGATTTGAGCATTAGCAAGGCCTCAGCTGCTACCCTAAACTTAATGAAAGTCAGTGAAATGAGAAATCTGCTTTAACGTAGACATCTAACTGTCTTGCTTTTCTTTTAAAAGTTAGTATTAACTTCATTTTCTAATTTGTAATGTACAAAAATATGCCACGTTTTGCATACTAGTTTTATCATGTAACTATTAAATTCAGTTCATAATTCAAATTTATATTATTGTTGACTTTAATTTAAAAAAACTAGAAATAAAGGCAAATATTTTTCTCTTTGGCAATATGTTATCTCTTCCTCAAGAAATAGATTCCGAAAAGAGCCCCATGGGGCTCTATGTCTGAGAAAAACAAGGGTTGGTAAACACCAAATTATTTTATCTATCTTGAATAATCACATTTCATGCTAATACATTAATGCTTCTGAGAATTATTACATTAAGGATTTCTGGTTTTTGATGATAGAACCTTTTCCACTGCAATACCTATGAGAAGAATAAACTATGATGTAGCTATCTTGGAATGCTCACTGATCTTAATTTCATTTAGAATTTGCAAAGAAGAATCTCATATAATAAGTCCTAGTAGATCTTAATGTGATAACAAGGTCCTGTCCACTGGAAGAGTTGCCATGCCTGGGATAGTTTGTTGAGAAATCATGAAATGCCCCCATCACGTGGCAGCTGGAAAACTGGTATAAAAGGTATGGATCAAATCAGGCCATGTCTTCCCACAACTTTCAAGCCCTGACCCCTCACCTCTCTTACCTTCGAAAAGTTGAAAATATACATTATTCAAATGCAATGCTAAGTTTTTCTCTAAATAACCACACGGCCAAGTGGAATAAGAGGTCTGTCAGGACTACTTGAATGTTACCATTTCCATAGGTTTCGTGGGTTGAGAAACTGCAGCGGCCCTTCCAGAGGTTATGTAATTCATTCAACAGACGATGCAATAATCTGTCTTTGGAACACTGTCCTTTGTGTCATGGCATTTCAGGTTTTCTTTTGACAGGTCATGCAACTAAAGAATAACACTTCACGTAATCTTATTTTTTAACAAATGTATTAATCGTTTTTTGCTCAAAATAATTTTATTGGGTATAATATACAGATCTTAAGTACACAATTCAATCAATTTTGACAATTGAATGCAGCCACATAAATCACACTTCTATTGAGATAAAACGTTTCTTTGTGCTGTACCAGGGGTCCCGAGACCATCCCCAGGTTTGATGATTTGCTAGGAGTGCTCCCACGACTCAGCACACAGGCATAGTCATGGCAGTGATTTATTATGGAAAACAGATAAAAAGCGAAATCAGCAAAGAGAAAAGGTGCATCCAGCAATATCCGGAAGAAACCAGGTGCAAGCATCCGAGAGTCTTATCCCACTGGAGTTGTACCAGCTGATCTTAATTCACCCAGTAGCAATTTCTAATGGCAAGTATGAAGTGCTGTCTACCAAGGCGGCTTCTGAGAGACTCAGAGTCCATGGATTTTGTTCGAGTTGATTACATAGGACCACTCTTCCTACTCTGTCTAAAAATTTTAGACTTCAAGAAAAACAGATATTCAGGATAAACCCATTGTTTGAACAAATAGTTTAGGACAATGAATTGTTCTTATGAGGGAATGGTGGGAACTCTCTTGAAATATAAGTTTCTAGATGCTAGCCAAGATCAACCTTGCAAGCAGGCCGTTATAAAGATCAGCGTCTCCTGCCTGCTAATGTTAACCCTTTTCTGCACGTTTACTGCAAATCAAGCCTCCAAGAAATCACAGGTCTACTTTTGATCAAAATAAGTTAGTTTTCCTAGTCTAGAGATTCACATAAGTGGAATCAAATAGAAGAACATAATGTCATTTCACCACTTAATTTTCATTCGTCATAGTTTCTAAATGTTTTTGGTCTTGATTTATTGTGCATTTTATGTTGCGACATTTTATAACTCAGGAATCATGGCCATCAGCAGCTCCAGGCTCAGCTTCACAGAGTTTGGCTGCTGGAAAGAAAAGTCAAGTGTGCGTTAGAAAATCTTAGAATTTCTTCTCAGTTTTTTGGCTAAAATCATGTGTGAAAATTCCAAGGAAGAATCCTGATTGTCCTGGACAGAACAATGACCCACTTGTGACCAAGACCTGATAGGCAGGTCTTGGCTTGCATTCTGAGCTACAGTTTTACTGTTATCAGAAATGAGTCATTTTCAGAAAGAACAGGATCCAGTCACTAGAAGAGATGATGCTGGGTGAGACAACCATTCCAGTGTGACAATATGATATTTAATTTTTCAAGATGTCTTTAATTTTTTAAATTCCAAACCAAATGTATGTTAATTTGTTGAGCAATAATAAAAATAATTATATTCTCGGGTCCTTTGGAAGGGACCTGAGAAAATATAAAACGAATAGAAGAAAGATTTTTTGCCCACATAGTCTCTAGCCTGGAATGGCACTTAAAGCCAGCCATGTGAACATTCAGTAGATCCTATATAGTGGACAGAAGGCGTTCCATTGAAAACAATTATATCTTCCACCTCTGAATCAATTTTTCGTCATTGCATTTCAATCTTCTTTAGCTTCTTGTTAAAAAAGAAAAAAAAAAAAACACCTCATCTGACAACTATTAATTCAGAAAGCTAAATGCCATGGTTCAAGCCTAGATCCTTCATCCAACTGCTTCTGTAGGCAAGAACGAGATTGAGTTGAGGGTACCTGGAGATCAAAACAGAAAGCACACTGTACAAGTCATTTATTAGCTACTTTTAAAAAAAATTCTAGTCCTAATAGCAGCATTTATTCTAGTGGAGAAGTCAAGTTGAAGATGGCATAATAGACAATTCAAAGTCATTTCCTCTAAACATATTTTGTCTAAACGATCTAATATAAAATTTTCCTGAATTACATTTGCATCCCTGGAGAAGGGCTTCCCGGTGTTAGCTTGCTGCTGATGTTTAGTGCAGCTGCAGAGCTTTAACCTGACTCTCTTACTCCTTGAGCATTCCCTATGCCCAAAGAATAATTCATTGTTCTGGATGAATTTTAAAATCTTTCTTCAATGTAGTACTATTCCTCAGTTTATTGTGCAAACGAAAAAAGGAATCGTTGTTTTAAATTTGTACATTAAAAATTAATCGTTTTCTCAACACTTTTCATTCAGTTGTATGTATGATTGATTGATTGATTGATTATTTTGAGACAGAATCTCACTGTCACCCAGGCTGGGAAACAGTGGAATGATCTTGATCGTAGCTCACTGTAACCTTGAACTCCTGGGCTCAGGTGATCCTCCCACCTCAGGCGCCTGAATAGCTGGGACTACAGGCACCTGTCACCACTCTTGACTTTTTTTTTTTTTTTTTGGTAGAGATGGGGTCTCACTATATTGCCTAAACTGGCTTCAAACTTCCGGCTTCAGGCAATCCTGCTACCTTGGCTTCCCAAAGTGCTGGGATTATAGGTGTGAATTACCATGTCTGATCCATTTTATGTATAATTTATAAAGTTTACAAAAGCTAGTAAAGCTATACCTATACATTGAATATAAATAATTTTAAACATATATATAAAGCAGAACCTGCTCAGATGATTTTTAAGTATTAGTGTTGATCAAAAAGGAAGTGCATTTTAAGGAACGTAATACTAGTTATTTCTCTTTCTGTCTCAACTCTTCTGGATATCCCAGCCTCCAGGTCATCCATTATCTTGAGACTTCTGATACCCACTGTACTTTACACAACCTTCAAAGTACCATAAACATTTCCCATTTTTTCCCCTGAAGAAATCTATCTGGAACTCTTCTTCTGGGATTACAGAATTTTCTCGTATTATCAACTTCTCTTTTCTCTCCCTTCTCCTTCCCTTTACCCAAACATCACTCTCCCTGACAGACACTGATTCTGCTTGCAGGTGGAGGTCACTATTCTTTTCATGTTCCTTTATGATCCCCACCATTATTGCCAAACCATTTCCACTTCTACCTCCCTCAAAATGTTACTGCTCTTTTGAACTTCAGACCACTTAGCTGTAATCTCCAAATTGTTGTGACACACCAGTGTCAAATGTCTACAAACTCTCCACTGTGTTCACTGAAAAACTGAGTTCCTGGTTCACTGTCATTCCCTTCCCCATTTTCTGGTAGTCATTCCCAGTGATTTTAAAACCAGCATGTAAAGCCCACGCCACATTTTGAATTGGCAGCTCTTTGGCCACCTCACTTCCTTTTCCTTTATCCTATTTTGGTCATCTTGTCTTTGATCACATACTGGACCTTAGTAGTCACCAGTAAAGCCACATGGCCACCAAAAATCTCAGTTCCAAATACTCCACTATTTAAGTAATCATTTTAACCTTCAGTGTTACTGAAACCAGGGCCTTTACTCTGCTAATTCTTTGGCCTCGGCACGTGTTCTATCACACTTTCCAAGCATTTGCTTCCTTGTTTACTAAATTAGAACACATTGACCATCTTCATAATCACTGCTCTGAATAGCAGCATCTTTGATTTACTCTCCCTCATCCAATTGACTGATAAAGCACCAACTCTGGTTGCAAAGTTATAGCTGCCTTTTAATCTGAGCCTAGCAAGTAAAGATTGCTGGAAATTCTTACTCTACCATGTGATACACGACCACAGATTTTGAATGGACCCTCATCATTAGCCAAAAGAACTTACTACATGTCCTTTCTAAGTTTACTTTCTCCCTTTCTAAAACAAAACAAAACCAATAATTGTATACCCCTTCCTATCTCCTCAGAGGTCCAAACTCTCCCACCATACCCTCTCAGCTGAGACTTCACTTCATACGGTATTGGTAAAACAGATGTCATCAGATGGAAACTCAATCAACTAGATTAACCTTCCTGTATCTGTTTTTATCTCTTTTGACTTCTCCCCGTGAAGTGGGGTAATTTTCTTAGATCCTTCCAAAGGCATCCCCTGCAATTGTGATCTACATTCCCTCTTCTCTCCTTCCAAGTATTTTAGTGGTTTTAATGATTTGTTCATCCTAATTCTTCTGAGTAATACATATTTCTCCTTATTCTTTGTTAGTAGGTAGTAGTACATGGGTTCATCCTTGGGAGTCCACTTAAGTAGACATCTCCTCCATGAAGTGCTTTCCCTGGTTTCCCTAATGGAAATTAAAAATATACCCCTCCTTTGTGCCTCTATATTTTGTACAATTTTTTATTGAAAGGTCATTTTGCCTTTTAATGTGGCACCTTGCTGCTACCTCTGCCATACAGTAAATTCTAAGCTACATGAAAATGCTGAAAGTTTTTTAAAAACTCTTTCTATTTCCCATGACTTTAAGCACTAAAGCCTTCCAAATAATAGGTTGAAAAAATATTTATATCAATATTCAATTCATATGCATACCATTGCATATTCATTAAAGTGACTTTCTCCCCTATTAACATAGTTTCAGTCAATTAGCTGATCATTCTCATCACATGAAGAATGTCATTAATGAAGCTGGATTTTTCTACTCTTACATTTTAATACAGAAATGTCTTCTTTCTTGGTTTTTCATTCAGTCATTATGTTTGCAGACATCCATAATTTAATCATGAAATAACCATTAAACATGTTAATGTATTATATATTTAATATTTGGAATATTCATATTACTTTTATTCCTCTGCATATGCAGATTTAGCTCTTAACGTTTCTCTATTTTAAAATAAAATAGGGCTCAGTTCCCTTCCTAGACTTAAAAATAAGTACCCTCAATAACATGACTTTTAATTTTCTGATTCATCCTTGAATTCTCCAGCTATGTTGGCAATTTTTGATATATTGATTTGAAGACCACAATTAAAAATTTTTGCTAGGACCTTCGTAGCTTCTCTTTGTACCAGTAATCTTGCTTAAAATATAGTAATTAGTTTCAAGAAGAATTTAAGTGTATTCAGTAAAATAAATTAAAAAGCTTAGTCCAAGTTTATAAAGAAGAAGGACTCGTGCCAAGAATCCCTTTTTCTTCCATCATATTTACCATATAAAACCTTCTATTCAGCTTAGGATTACTTCTGAGTTATTTTAAATGCTAATTATGTATTTGTTAAAATCAAGTTGAAGTTGTTAAAACAGGGGATATTAGTAATTAAAATATTCACTTACAGTACACTATGATAATCAGATTTATTATCAAATATATATTTTATAATCAATTTCAAGACCACAAAGGGATTGAATGGTATATTACTGTTAATGAAACATCTCCCAGTGCAATTATATGTACATAATTTAATAAATTCTTTTATTATATTTTAAAGCATGAGACATATAAATGTATTTTAAAATGTAAACATTAATGAAAGCATCCACCATTTTGTGGTTTGCAATATTTAAGCTTTGAAAACCACTTTAACAATCCCTTTACTGAAAATAGACATTTGCCGTTTGCTTTTGTAAAATACATGAGTGAGGCAAAGTTAAGATGGACAGCACGACTGATGAACGACACACTCAAGATCCAAAAATAGTTTGACACTTGTAAATAAGCAGTCAAATCTATTAAAAAGAGGTTACTAAGGTTAAATCAAAGACTTTTCTTCAGTTAACATTTTATTATCTAACCTACCATCTTGAGGGACATAAAGCAGCTGGTGGCAGTATGAAAATACTGAGTCATTTTATTTTTTTTTATTTTTTATTTATTTATTTTTGAGACAGAGTCTCGCTGTGTCACCCAGGCTGGAGTGCGGTGGCCCGATCTCGGCTCACTACAAGCTCCACCTCCCAGGTTCAGGCCATTCTCCTGCCTTAGCCTCCCGAGTAGCTGGGACTACAGGTGCCCGCCACCACACCCGGATAATTTTTTATATTTTTAGTAGAGACGGGGTTTCACCTTGTTAGCCAGGATGGTCTCTATCTGCTGACCATGTGATCTGCCCGCCTCGGCCTCCCAAAGTGCTGGGATTAATACTGAGTCATTTTAAACCATAATAAACATAAGCCATCCTGAGTCATTTTAAAACATGGTTAACATAAAGGTATTTTCCCAAAATATTTAATGAGTATATAGGTTTCATTAATAGAAGTAAATTATTCAGAAGAATATTCTTCTGAATGAAATTTACAAGATAATCAACCGAGGAACAGAAAAAAATGTATATTATTACACATTTAATTTTATAAAAGTTAAAGAAAGTTAAGTTGGACTGATATGAAAGATCTCATTGATAATCAAAGTATATAATTACTTAGAAGATATACTATTATTGTAATAGACAAACATTTTTTCACAGGTAACTCTTTTGACATTTCATAGCACCACATTTTTATAACACAAAAAGATTTCCCATTTGTTAATTTATAATTGGAAGATAAGAATTTTAGTATTATTTCACTTAAATGTTGACTTAATTTATATATGACTATTAAATCAGACTTCCACATTGAATTCAGAGTCTACCATCAGAGATTTGAATTGAAATTTAATGAATTGTGTACAGATGAAAATTCTGTGGAAATGTATTTTACTTTAACATAAAATAATTTCCTGATACATTAATTACTTCCACTGGACAAAACTGTAAAGTACACAACTATTTTTGGCTCAAATGGCACTAAAATTTTGAGTGATATGTGTTCTGCCAAATTCAGTATTAATCATATTGTTTTAAAGGAAAGTAATAGTTCCATTCACATATCAATAAACAAATACAAATACCATGGCTCACAGATTTCGGTTCTTCCACTTCCATCACAGAAATTTGGAAAAAGCATTGCACCCCTCAACCTTATATCTACAACAAAAATAGCTAAATATTTTGTAAAATATTAACTTTTCTTGAATTCCTAAGTGAGCTAAGGTTGTAGAGCACTAACCTGAAATCTGAGGAAAATCAGGTACCAAGTAGGAGGCATAAGACACAAATATTTTCATCTTTGAAACCGATGCTGGATGCACCAGGGCTGGTAAGAAGTCAGTTGAAGTTTTTAACAAACTCTTAATGACTGACTGGGCTACCAAGAGACTATGAAACCCTCGGAGGCACAAATACATGGGAATTCGTATCTACATCTAGGCTCTCCACGGCCCTCACAAGGCACCCAGGAGAGACCCAAGATTATCTCTTATGACACAGGCCTGGAGTAAGGGCACAGAATGGCTTTGGGAAAGACACAAAGTCTCACCCTTCTTTCTCCCATAGAGGAAAACAGCCACAAGTCACTGGGGAAAAAGGGCAGTAAAACCTGTCTCCTGGATGCAGGAAAGACCCATTCCAGCTGGTCTCGGAAGAGAACTAAAAAAGATTCTTTAGATTGTCGAAGAAACCCCCCATCTCTGGGGCAGGAACAAGAAAACCTCTGGGGTCCAAAATATTAGCTGTCTCCTAGTGACATAAGAGGTGCAGGATCCCCGAGAACAACCCACACCCAAGACCCAGCAACACAACCTTTGCCAAAGACTGGGGTTGCGACAGAATAAAAGAGAACACCCTTAGCCTTTCCACGCCTATCTGCGGAGGAGCAAATGTTAAAAAGTAATAGGGCCGGGCGCGGTGGCTCAAGCCTGTAATCCCAGCACTTTGGGAGGCCGAGACGGGCGGATCACGAGGTCAGGAGATCGAGACCATCCTGGCTAACCCGGTGAAACCCCATCTCTACTACAACATACTAAAAAACTAGCCGGGCGAGGTGGCGGGCGCCTGTAGTCCCAGCTACTCGGGAGGCTGAGGCAGGAGAATGGCGTGAACCCGGGAGGCGGAGCTTGCAGTGAGCTGAGATCCGGCCACTGCACTCCAGCCTGGGCGGCAGAGCGAGACTCCGTCTCAAAAAAAAAAAAAAAAAAAAAAAGGTAATAGGAATCCACCACCAAAGGAGAATCAAAGCTCACAGAGAGACTTCTTTTGAGACTCAGGCACAAAGGAAAGACCTAAATCAGATGGTGAGAAGACATTGAGGGTAAAATCTGGCAAACCTGCCCTCACCCTAAACACACTGGAGGCATTTGAAGTTTGCGCTGCACTGAGGGAAACATGAAAATCAGTAACAACAAACTGAACAATCCCAACTCAGGCTCTAAATGGATTGGCTCAACCCCCAGGCTAAAGGTTTCAAAAGAGAGAGGCAGAGAGAGAAAAAGAAGACAGAGACGGGCAAGGTGGGAGGGAGGAAGGAGTTGGGAAAGGAACAAAAGTGGACTTTTCAAGCATAAGAAATATTTACTTCAACAAACAAGCAAGAACCTTGACACGCTGACACATGATATTAAAAGTGCTGAAAGTCAAAGATAAAGGTTGCCAGAGAAAAAGCACATACTATATCCAGGAGGATAAAGATAAGAATTATAGATGTCTACTAATCAGAAAATGTTCAATACAAAATATGACAGAGTGGCATCATTGAAGAATAAGTCAACCCAGAATTTCATAGCCAGCAAGAACATCCTTCAAAACTGAAAGAGAATTAGACGTGAGAAAAAAAGGCAGGGTATTAGCAATAGACCTGCCCTATGAGATATGTTACAGCAAGTTTTTCAGACAGAAGGATTGTATGCATTAAGTAAACAATAGCTATAAAATGTACTTTTTCCCCTTTTTGTTGCTCTAAAATATATCTGAGCAGATAGAGCAAAGATAATACCAACAAACTGTATCTTTACAGCATGGGTAAAAGTGAAGGTTATGGCAACAATAGCACCAAGAATGAGATCAATTTAACTAAAAGCCAATTATTTAAAACAATTGACAAATTTGATAAACACATAGCCAGACTAAATGAGGTAGGATGGAGGGGAGAACACAAATTACAAATAGAAATAAAAGAATGTTCTTCTTCTCCACTCTTATTTAACACTGTTTTGGAGATCTTCTCCAATGTAATAACATAAGAATAGTAAATAAAAGGCACTTAGACTGGAAGGAAACACTAAAAGCTGTCTTTTCAAACATCATGATATTTCACATTGAAAAATCCCAAAGAATCTACAAAAGAGTTACTTAGAGTAAAAAATGAATTTTAGCAATGGAATGTGATATGAGGCCAATATGCAAAAATCAATAACAATTCTATATACTCATGATAAAAAAAAGTAAGGTAATATTACAAGGAAAAGTATCTTTTATAATAGCATTAAAAACTAAAAGAGTTATAAGTTGGACCAAATATGGTCAAAAGCTATATGCTAAAATTTTCAAAATACTGATGAAAGAATAAAAAAATATTCAAATAAATATATACTATATTCAGAAATTGGAAGACTCAATATTGTTAACATGAATATTTTCACAAACTGGTCTATATATTTATCCCAATTCCTATCAAAATTCCAACAGAATATACTTTTATATATAGATAAAGATCATTGTGACATTTGTAAAGGCAAATGAGCTAAAGTAGTCAAATGATTTTGAAAAAAGGAAAGCAAATTTTCCCTGATTTAAAAACTTACTAAAAAGTTACAGTGATAGAAGGTATGAATAAATAAAATGAAGACATATCAATCAATATAACAAAACAGTGTCCAAAAATAGACCCAGACATACATAGTCAATTGATGTTTAACAAGGCCAAAACCAATTCAGTGGAGAAGAATACTGTTTTCAACAAAAGGGTGCTGACACAATTAAATATCCATATGACAAAAAATTAACATCAATGCCTACCTCATATATTATACAAACGTTTGCACAAACTCTTTTATAAACCTAAATGTAGTAGCTAGATCTGCAAAACTTTTTTTTTTTTTTTTTTTGAGACGGAGTCTCGCTCTGTCGCCCGGGCTGGAGTGCAGTGGCCGGATCTCAGCTCACTGCAAGCTCCGCCTCCCGGGTTCACGCCATTCTCCGGCCTCAGCCTCCTGAGTAGCTGGGACTACAGATGCCCGCCACCTCGCCCGGCTAGTTTTTTGTATTTCTTAATAGAGACGGGGTTTCACCATGTTAGCCAGGATGGTCTCGATCTCCTGACCTCGTGATCCGCCCGTCTCGGCCTCCCAAAGTGCTGGGATTACAGGCTTGAGCCACCGCGCCCGGCCAGATCTGCACAACTTTTAAAGTAAAACACACGCAAAAAAATATTGTGACCGAGTGGGCAAAGATTTCTGAGATACAACAAAATAATTCAAACTAGGAAAAATTATAAACTTATTTTTAAAATGACGACACTGTAAATAAAATGTACAGAGAAGCCACAGATTAGAGAAAATATTAGCAGATAACATATCTGATGGACTTGTATTAAGAATATGTAAAGAACCATTGAAATTCCATAACCAGAAAATAAGCTACACAATAAAAAAATGGGTAAAAGTACACTGAAACATATTCAACATCATTAGTCACTAGGGAAATGCAAATTAAAACTACAATGTAATACCAAAATACATATAGTGGAAGCGCCTAAAAAGGTGCAAGTGAAATTTTCAGTTTGATGGAAATGTTCTATATTTTGATTATGGTATGGTTACATGATTGTCAAAACTCTGTCAAACTCTATCAAAACACAAAAATTAAACTAAAACAGTGAATTTCACTGTATTTCAATTACACCTTGAATTTAAAAAAAGAAAAAATCATGACTGGCAAATAATTTGCATGCAGAAATGAACTTGTAAGGAAAACATTCGTGTTTTACAAAAGTAAAATATTTGGATTTTGAAAGTATAGTCTCCAATTATATGTCATGAATTATAAGTGTTATGTAGGTTGAGTAAATAGCAAGATTATTACATGTGAGTAAAAATTATTTTATGTCTATGGAAAGCTAGATTAGATAGATGATAGATAGATAGATAGATAGATAGATAGATAGAAAGAAAACTGATAGATAGGAAGGATATAGACATGCAAATATATATATTCATCTTCAACCTGTTTTTTCTCAAAAGCTTTTTACAATAGTGATTGTTACACCAAATTAATTACTGACAAGTTATAGTCATCTGATCTAGGCTAAGTAACAGAAGCTCTAATAAAAGAAATAATAAATTCAATTTAAAACAAAATAAAAAGAACATAATTCAATACCTTTTCCCTGAGACACCTAAGAATAGATGACTTCTCAGTATTTCAGTAACAAACAAGTATTAGACTCAAATAAAATGTTCGGTCATGTCATGAAAAATACATGTATAAAAAATGCAGCATTTCCTATGAGTTCCTCATTATCTGATATATACTCAGTATCCTTCCAAAGTTTCCATATTTATTTTAGATTGTCTATACTTTTATTTCTACTTTTTAAAATAATCACATTTTTTATTTATATTTGATATTTATATTTTACAGAAGAGCACAGTTAGTCACGAAAAGCTTCAGCAACATTGATTATTAATGGATCCAGGATTTGGAACTGGACAGTCTGAATCTAGAGTCCTCCTTCTTAAAGACTACAGGATACCATTAAGGAAAATTCACTGTGAATGTTATCAGGTATTTTTACATATTAATTTGTGAATGCTGTTTGATATTTAACCCTCTAAGGCTAGAGCTTAAGGCAAACAAATCAACCCTACCCAGTAAGAATGCTCTGGGGCTGCTTAACAAGAAGGATCCCAAGAAAGGTTAGCTTATCAGGTGCTCAAGGAAGATGGAGGAAACAGTTTAAGAATCCACAGATATCTCCAAAAGCCCTGCCCCTGGGGAAGCAGCCAGAGTCTGATTGGAAACCCAAAGGAGGCTGGTTGTACAGGTAAAGCAAATGTCATGCGTTGTGAGAGGTCAGACTTGCCCAGGTCTCCTTGGACTCTCCTACTTCTATTTAGGGGATGAATCATAAAGTGGCATATTTACATGGGCAAATTATTTTTATCATACTTGCTATTATAACGTATTTTACATCAAACAAGACAATATAGATATTCTTACCTCTAAGTAATGATGAAGAAACTGAGGCTTACTCACTTGCCAAGGTTATAAATTCCAGAAACAGAGTTCAAACTCGGCTCTTTGAAATTCAGATGCAGTAGTCTCTCCCATTTGCCAAAGTGCACTCTGTTTAATAAATTCTAGAAACACAGGCAGCTAATTCTTAATGCAGAATTAATTCATTATAGAAGTGTCTGTGCTGTCACATCTGCTTGACTTCCTGTATGAGAAGGGAGGTGTGTAAAATCTTAGTGTGTTGATTTTTTTATGTTTATCTTAGCTGGTGCTTATAATGGATGTAGGTTCATTGCCTACAGGATACAGTATCTTGGAGTTAAGGGTTAGCACTAAGATTTTTATTATATAAACAAAAACCATTGACATAATCCAAAGTCTAAACTCTGAAATATTTTATAAAAAACCTGTTTTATTTTTTATTTCCTAGGAAACAAGAGAACTTCCATAGTTTCTTTCTCAATTACATGTATGTATTATTTATAATTATCAGATGTATTAAACTAAGTGTACATACTTTTACATATGACTTTATGTACACTGTCACACATACTGTGTTCCACTCTCCATGACTGCTCACCAAATCTGCTCAACTCATTTTCAGCATCTTGTCAAATGGAATGCAACTGAATAGTTGATTATTCCAATAACTTGTTTTGTAAACTCTTTATCTCCTGCACCTAAAACATCAGAATTTCCTACCTTCAAAATATATCCTCATCACTTCTCACACTTTGCCACACTGTTCCACACTGGTCCAAGGCCAAGGATCTTTCGCATGGCCAACTCCAACAGTTTCTTCATTTTTCTTTTTCTCCCACCTTGACTCACTGTAGTCCAGTCTCTACATAACCAACAAAGGAAACGTTCTAAACTGTAAATTGTATTTCATATTATACAGTCTTCCTGTTTGTAACTCTTGAAGGGCTTTTCATTATTATCCACAACATCGTATTTCCAATAGAATTTAAACACATATCCATGGCCACCAAAGTCCTATGTCATTTATCCCTGCTGACCCCTCAGGTCCGTCTTCTATCACTCTTAACTTTTCTCAGTATAAATCAAGAGGACATGCCCATCACCACAGAACGGCTACAGGTCACAGATTCTACAATCTACCCTTCCTCCCAAGTTTCCCCAGAGCTGGATGTTTCTCATCCTTCAACTCTGCTCAAATGTTCCCTGTACAAGTAAGTTATTCATAAACAACATGAAAAATATTTTCCCAACTTCCTCCCCATCACTATTCTGTTACTCTGCTTTGGTTTCTATGGTAATCATTAGTGTCTGAAATTCCATTATTTATTTTTGCATTTGTTTGTTTTCTTACCTCCTAGATAGTAGGTTCCAAGATGGCAGCAACTAATTCACCCTGCTCCTTATTAAATGCCCAGTGCCTTGAGCAATGTTTGGTTTCTCCAAGAGGCTTATGGTGGATTTCAAGACAACCTGCCACATCCCGTCTTCTGGCAGGTGTCCCCACCCCTTTGCTGGAGTTGGCTAAAGAGCAGCTGCCTTCTCTGAGGAGTTCCCTTGCTCTCATCTAGAAGGCAACATGCCTCTTACTACACCTGAAACTCTGACACTGATGACTGACACAGGGTACAAAAGCCTGCCCACCTTCACCAGGGTAGGATAGCTAATTCTTCAGTTAAGCATTTTTCTTTAAATACCTGAGAACATTTCTTGGTAAATGTATATTTAATATATGTAAATGTTTTAATCATTATTATCATACCTAACTTACCCCTGATTATCTGAAATGCAGAAAAGTCACTTTTTAAAAGATAATGCTCCCATTTCTGCAAACTGTTCACAAATTATATCCTATAGGGGAAAATCATGATTAAACAGTTTATAGTGCATAGAACAAAACTTGGTTTGGGGTAAATAATATGAATAACTAATAAAATCCACATTTGTAGCATGTGGATCCAGAGTCATTCCTTTAGAATGAGTATTTCTTCAAATGTGTTGGACATTAATCATAGTCTCTGTATACGATACAGAGAGGATCTTTAAACACGTGTTGTCAGTGTTTTTAGCTTTTGAGGCCATTGGAATGAAGGGAACATTTAAGTACCTATTTCCCAAAACAAATGATCTTTTGTCATTAAAAAAACAATTAGTTATGAATAAAGTCTGTTATACCCTTCATGTCTCACAGTGTCTACCATTCCAGAGATCCTTTATTAACATCCTCTACCCTGATCATTTCAAAATATTAATTTTCCTTGATCTTCAAACTATCCCCCTTTCTCTACCAACATGGGACTTCGTCTCAAAAAAAAAAAAAAAAAAAAGTGTTCCATGCTCATCAGCCAACTCCCACTCACCCTCCATACATTGTAATCTGATTTTATTTCACACTCCACACTTTGGAATCTGATTTTTATTCACCCCCAAACATTGTAATCTGATTTTTATTCACCCCCTTTTTTTTAACACTCCTCTTGTAACTATCACCTTGATGTAGATTTTCAATTAGTAGCTATTTATGGAGCATTTATCATGCACCCACACACCTTCAGAAGGACTTATGGGTCCTATTCTGTGTATATGGAGGTCTTGAGTGGTGTGAAGCCTGGTCGTGTGTTCAGGAGTGGAGGCAGAAGATGGGATGCTGTTGTGTTGGAACTGGAAACAGCTCTCAGAGACTCTGTGTCTAGAGGCTCAAAGAACGTTTGTGTACAGGCTGCTAATCTTGGCATGTTTTCCTGCAACCAATATACACTAAAAATTAGATATCTTATATAATTAAATGTTTAAGAAATTATTCTTATGCTTTATAATTTATAGGATTCTGATAGTGAGTAATTATTTTGAATCTGCACTTAATACATTTGAGACTCAGTTGGGATTGGAAATTTGATTAGTATGATGCATAATAAATTTCCAAGTTCTTCCTAAAAAGTCAGTAGCATACAGGATTGTGTAAATTACTCCTTAAGACTAAATGAGGAGCAGGCCAACATTCAAATTCAGGAAATACAGAGAACGCCACAAAGATACTCCTCAAGAAGAGCAACTCCAAGACACATAATTGTCAGATTCACCAAAGTTGAAATGAAGGAAAAAATGTTAAGGGCAGCCAGAGAGAAAGGTCAGGGTACCCACAAAGGGAAGCCCATCAGACTAACAACAGATCTCACGGCAGAAACTCTACAAGCCAGAAGAGAGTGGGGGCCAATATTCAACACTCTTAAAGAAAAGAATTTTCGACCCAGAATGTCATATCCAGCCAAACTAAGTTTAATAAGTGAAGGAGAAATAAAATCCTTTACAGACAAGCAAATGCTTAGAGATTTTGTCACCACCAGGCCTGCCCTGCAAGAGATCCTGAAGGAAGCACTAAACATGGAAAGGAACAACTGGTACCAGCCATTGCAAAAACATGCCAAAATGTAAAGACCATTGATGCTAGGAAGAAAATGCATCAACTAACGAGCAAAATAACCAGCTAATATCATAATGACAGGATCAAGTTCACACATAACAATATTAACCTTAAATGTAAATGGACGAAATGGTCCAATTAAAAGACATAGACTGGTACATTGGATAAAGAGTCAAGACTCATCAGTTTGCTGTATTCAGGAGACCCATCTCACATGCAGAGACACACATAGGCTGAAAATAAAGGGATGGAGGAAGATCTACCAAGCAAATGGAAAACAAAAAAAAGCAGGGGTTGCAATCCTAGTCTCTGATAAAACAGGCTTTAAATCATCAAAGATAAAAAGAGACAAAGAAGGCCATTACATAATAGTAAAGGGATCAATTCATCAGGAAGGGCTAACTATCCTAAATATATATGCACCCAATACAGGAGCACCCAGATTCATAAAGCAAGTCTTTAGAGACTTACAAAGAGACTTAGACTCCCATACAATAATAATGGGAGACTGTAACACCCCACTGTCAACATTAGACAGATCAACGAGACAGAAAGTTAACAAGGATATCCAGGAATTGAACTCAACTTTGCACCAAGTGGACCATATAGACATCTACAGAACTCTCCATCTCAAATCAGCAGAATATGCATTCTTCTCAGCACCACATCGCACTTATTCCAAAATTGACCACATAGTTGGAAGTAAAGCACTCCTCAGCAAACGTAAATTATAATAAACTGTCTCTCAGACCACAGTGCAATCAAACTAGAACGCAGGACTAAGAAACTCAATCAAAACCGCTTAACTACATGGAAACTGAACAACCTGCTCCTGAATGACTACTGGGTACATAACGAAATGAAGGCAGAAATAAAGATGTTATTTGAAACCAGTGAGAACAAAGTTACAACATACCAGTATCTCTGGGACACATTTAAAGAAGTGTGTAGAGAGAAATTTATAGCACTAAATGCCCACAAGAGAAAGCAGGAAACATCTAAAATTGACACCCTAACATCACAATTAAAAGAACTAGAGAAGCAAGAGCAAACACATTCAAAAGTTAGCAGAAGGCAAGAAATAACTAAGATCAGAACAGAACTGAAGGAGATAGAGACACAAAAAACCCTCCAAAAAATCAATGAATCCAGGAACTGTTTTTTTTTTTTTTTTTAGGATCAACAAAATTTGTAGACTGCTAGCAAGACTAGTAAAGAAGAAGAATCAAATAGACTCAATAAAAGAATCAAGAGAAGAATCAAATAGATGCAATAAAAAATGATAAAGGGGATATCACCACTGACCCCACAGAAATACAAACTACCATCAGAGAATACTATAAACACCTCTATGCAAATAAACTAGAAAACCTAGAAGAAATGGATAATTTTCTGGACACTTACACTCTCCTAAGACTAAACTAGGAAGAAGTTGAATCCCTGAATAGACCAATAGCAGGCTCTGAAATTGAGGCAATAATTAATAGTCTACCAACCAAAAAAAGTCCAGCACCAGACAGATTCACAGCCAAATTCTACTATAGGTACAAGGAGGAGCTGGTACCATTCCTTCTGAAACTATTTCAATCAATAGAAAAAGAGGAAATCCTCCCTAACTCATTTTATGAGGCCAACATCATCCTGATACCAAAGCCTGGCAGAGACACAACAAAAAAAGAGAATTTTAGACCAATATCCCTGATGAACATCGATGCAAATATCCTCAATAAAATACTGGCAAACCAAATCCAGCAGCATATCAAAAAGCTTATCCACCATGATCAAGTTGGCTTCATCCCTGGGATACAAGGCTGGTTCAACATATGCAAATCAATAAACATAATCCAGCATATAAACAGAACCAAAGACAAAAACCACATGATTATCTCAATAGATGCCGAAAAGGCCTTTGACAAAATTCAACAGTCCTTCATGCTAAAAACTCTCAATAAATTCGGTATTGATGGAATGTATCTCAAAACAATAAGAGCTATTTATGACAAACCCACAGCCAATATCATACTGAATGGGCAAAAACTGGAAGTATTCCCTTTGAAAACTGGCACAAGACAGGGATGCCCTCTCTCACCACTCCTATTCAACATAGTGTTGGAGTTCTGGCTAGGGCAATCAGGCAAGAGAAAGAGATAAAGGGTATTCAGTTAGGAAAAGAAGAAGTCAAATTGTCCCTGTTTGCAGATGACATGATTGTATATTCAGAAAACCCCATTGTCTCAGCCCAAAATCTCCTTAAGCTGATAAGCAACTTCGGCAAAGTTTCAGGATACAAAATCAATGTGCAAAAATCACACGCATTCTTATACGTCATTAACAGACAAACAGAGAGCCAAATCATGAATGAACTTCCATTCACAATAGCTTCAAAGAGAATAAATACCTAGAATTCCAACTTACAAGGGATGTAAAGGACCTCTTCAAGGAGAACTACAAACCACTGCTCAGTGAAATAAAAGAGGACACAAACAAATGGAAGAACATACCATGCTCATGGATAGGAAGAATCAATATTGTGAAAATGGCCACACTGCCCAAGGTAATTTATGGATTCAATGTCATCCCCATTAAGCTACCAATGACTTTCTTCACAGAATTGGAAAAAATTGCTTTAAAGTTCATATGGAACCAAAAAAGAGCCCGCACTGCCAAGACAATCCTAAGCCAAAAGAACAAAGCTGGAGACATCACACTACCTGACTTCAAACTATCCTACAAGGCTACAGTAACCAAAACAACATGGTACTGGTACCAAAACAGAGATATAGACCAATGGAACAGAACAGAGACCTCAGAAATAATACCACACATCTACAGTCATCTGATCTTTGACAAACCTGACAAAAACAAGAAATGGGGAAAGGATTCCCTCTTTAATAAATGGTGCTGGGAAAATTGGCTAGCCATAAGTAGAAAGCTGAAATTGGATCCTTTCCTTATTCCTTATACAAAAATTAATTCAAGATGGATTAGAGACTTAAATGTTAGACCTAAAACCACAAAAACCCTAGAAGAAAATCTAGGTAATACCATTCAGGAAATAGGCATGGGCAAGGACTTCATGTCTAAAACACCAAAAAGCAATGGCAACAAAAGCCAAGAGTGACAAATGGGATCTAATTAAACTAAAGAGCTTCTGCACAACAAAAGGAACTACCATCAAAGTGAAAAGGCAACCTACAGAATGGGAGAAAATTTTTGCAATCTACTCATCTGACAAAGGGCTAATATCCAGAACCTACAAAGAACACAAACAAATTTACAAGAAAAAAACAAACAACCCCATCAAAACATGGGCAAAGGATATGAACAGACACTTCTCAAAAGAAGACATTCATACAGCCAACAGACACATGGAAAAATGCTCATCATCACTCGCCATCAGAGAAATGCAAATCAAAACCACAATGAGATACCATCTCACACTAGTTAGAATGGCGATCATTAAAAAGTCAGGAAACAACAGGTGCTGGAGAGGATGTGGAGAAATAGGAACACTTTTACACTGCTGGTGGGACTGTAAACTAGTTCAACCATTGTGGAAAAACAGTGTGGCAATTCCTCAAGGATCTAGAACTAGAAACACCATTTGACCCAGCCTTCCCATTACTGGGGATATACCCAAAGGATTATAAATCATGCTTCTCTAAAGATGCACACGTATGTTTATTGCGGCACTATTCACAATAGCAAACACTTGGAATCAACCCAAATGTTCATCAGTGACAGACTGGATTAAGAAAATGTGGCACATATACACCATGGAATACTATGCAGCCGTAAGAAAGGATGAGTTCGTGTACTTTGTAGGGACATGGATGCAGCTGGAAACTATCATTCTCAGCAAACTATTGCAAGAACAGAAAACCAAACAGCGCATGTTCTCACTCATAGTTGGGAATTGAACAATGAGATCACTTGGACACAGGAAGGGGAACATCACACACCGGGGCCTATTGTGGGGAGCACGGAGGGGGGAAGGATAGCATTAGGAGATATACCTAACGTAAATGACGAGTTAATGGGTGCAGCACACCAACATGGCACATGTATACATATGTAACAAACCTGCACGTTGTGCATATGTACCCTAGAAGTTAAAGTATAATAATAATAATAATAATAAAAAGACTAAATGAGGAACTTTGATACTCATTGAGATCATCAAATTTATTAAATAGAACACTAAGCTAAAAAGGGCAATAATTCAAAATCAAAATTACTATGGTTTGATAAAATCCACTGATCTCTCAGTTTTACAATTATATGTCCTCTAAATAAATGAGAATTTGCAGAACATACTAATTAGAGCACATGTTTACTTGCCGAACTTCTTTGAAAATTAAAATTTTATCTTCCATATATTAATCCTCCAATCAACTTTTTCTTATGAAATAACCATATACTAACCTTCATGAAATTTATGCTTTAGAAAACTTTGAACATGCTTCCAATTTCAGAAGAAAAGTTGATGTTCAAGGTGTCAAAATTATTGATGTTATGTAATAGATGATCTTCCGAAATACAAAGCATAGCTGTTCATGCAATTTGTCACACCCTTGCTCAAAATTAAAAGCCATATGTGTAGCATATTGTACCTTTTCCATACTGATATTTTCAAAATAAGCTGTGAAGTTAAAATGCCCAAGTGCTCACTATATAATACTAAGTGCTTTATTATTATCTTTCATCTGAGCTCTTATTTTTTCAGATAAGAAAGTGTGTTTAATATAAAATGGTTAACATTCTTAATAAAAACGTTACAGAGCACCTGCCTTTTGTTACCAGGTAAAATAAGTCCAATTCCATTTTAGCATATGAAGGCTTTAACTTACATAGATATTTTAATTTTATTAATAGACACACAGAATTGGCTGTGTCTAACATGCATTGAAATATGTTTCCCTTTTTATTATGTGAAAATATCTTAAGCTAGAAAAATAATTACATTTTCTACAGCTGTGATGATTAAAAAATGTATGGAAGTAGTTGAATGAAAATGTGAAGCATCTAAATAAATAAAAGTGATTAAATAATAATGAGGTAAATACTTGGGATTTTTTTTTTTAGTTTACATTTTTATTTTCTGGTTACTTTTATAAGCAGCAGTTACCTGATTAGATAGCATTTAAACTGATAATGTTATTTACAAAAACTTAACTAACTTTTGTTTCCAAAGAAACATTGCAGGAATGAGATGGTAAAAAAAGATAAATATTTAAACCATACCAAAAGAAAATGAGATTTCAACCATAATTGAAAAGTATGAAAGTTCATAATATATAGACTTCTAAAGAAAATTTGAGAGTTTTTGTTCTGTGAGTTACTGAACTTTACAGTTGTATTCCTGCTGAGCAGAAGGGAAATTGATCTAAATTTTATAGGCGCTCCAATTCCGTGTAGTAGAGAATGGCTTGGAAAAATTAGAGTTGGGAAACTATTGTTCAATTGCTTGGGGGACATGACTTCCATAGGTATATTTGATTTATTAATACTGATTTATGTAACAACCTCAGAAAGCCACATGTTTATTTGCCACTTTAAAATACATTATTTCTTTTTTTGCAGGAGGGGGGTGGATTTTTACTTTAAGTTTTGCAGATGAACTGGTATCAAGAAAATATTGAGCCAATATTTTGTGAAATCTACAATGTTAGGCCCTTGAGAGAAAGAAATAAAAGAGTAATTGCCTACCAAGAAGCGAGTACTCTAGTGAGGCAGGCAGACATCATTACTTGGTAAATGGCTTCTAAGTAGAATTGAGTATCAGGAAGCTTGCTGTTGCAGGATAGAAGACAGATTGCAATTCTGACTTTGGGATCAGAAATGGCTTAATGGTGAAGGTATATTTTGAGATGAAGCATGATTAGAGCTTCTCTTGCTGTCAAGATGAAGATGAAGCAGCAAAGCATTCTGACATAAAATTCTAAAATAGCAAAAATAATTTTCAAGGCAGCTATGCATGGTATGGTGTGTGCTAATAAGTGGTCTGGAATGGCTCGAGTTGGTGGAAATGATACGGCACCAGCAGAGTAGGAAGATCGTGCAGGAGAAAGTCATGTAAATTAAGACACTGTGAGAGCAAGAAATATTATAGATACTGTTATCTTGAGATAGAATCTGCTGAACTTTTTCATCTAGATGTTGTTATAGGATGAGTTAGGAAAGTACACTCAAGCACTCATCTTTAGATCTATTTCAGGCCAGCCATGGTAACTCATATCTGCCATCCCTGTAATTTTGAGAGGCTGAGGCAGGAGGATCACTTGAGACCAGGAAGTTTGAGATGAGATTGGGCAACAAAGTGAGACCCTGTATCTACAAAATAAAAATAAAAATAAAAAATCAGCCAGGCATGGTGGAACATGCCTGTAGTCCTAGCTATAATACTTGGGAGGCTGAGGCAGGAGGATTGCTTGAGCCCAGGAGTTCAAGGCTATAGTGAGCTATGATAGTGCCACTACACTCCAGCCTGGGAGACAGAGCAAGGCCCTGTCTATAAAATTTAATTTAACTGAAAACTTGAAATTAAAAAAAGGATCTATTTTGGTTTCTCATAAGTTCCTTGGTCCCTTTATACCAGACCCCACATACTCAACCTACTTTCCTCAAAAAGTCCCATGTCTGGGATCCAAAACCCAAATCTATCTACAATATCTGTCTTTCACAACAATATGTAAAATTAAATCATGTAAAGGTAAAAATCAGAAAAATAAAGAACCTATGCCTTTTCTATTACTCCATTCTGCTTCAACAGTAGCAAAGGAATCTTCTTTGCATGAGAACATCTTTCTGGCTTAAACTTGCAATCAGGCTGAAAATGCATTAAACTGATTGATTGTTTCCTGTGAATAAACAACATTACACAGGACTTTCAGCCATATGTCCAGTTCCCTGGCCTCTGCATGTTGAAGAAACATTCTCTCGTGGACATTTATATAAAATACTAAAAATATGTCCAAAGCCTCAGTGTGACTAGGAAGATAACTGTGTAATTTGCCAGAAACAAAGAAGCACAGAGAAGAAATGGAAAAGGAAGGAAAGTATGTAAAATGTTAAGAGGCGGGAAGAGAGAAAACACACTGGGATAAATAGATTGGGAGGAGTAAGAGAAGGAAAAGAAAAAACAAAAAACAGAGAATGCATTTTTAAAAACCCTTTTTGTGTCCCCAAAATGGAGAATTTAGTTTTCAATGCTGTATTAGTTATTGCCTAACAATGTTGCCACAGTTAGTGGCCTAAGAAACATACATAACACTATACAGGAAGCCCTCACTTAATGTCATCAGTAGGTTCAAAGCAAAATGACATATAACAAAACCAATTTTTTTCTCATCGAAGTTATAATAAAACAATGCTGATCAAAATTATATTATTCTGGGACCAGCTTTACACTTCTTCCAAAAATCTACAGAGAGAACAACATTAAATGAGGACTTACTGTATCATCTCACAGTTCCTATAGATCATAAATCTGCCACAACCTAGCTAGGTCTTCTGTTTCATGATCTCTCACAAGCCTGCAATCCAGCTATCAACCAGGGTGGGGGTTCATCTGAAAGCTCAGCCGGGGAAGGATCCACTTCCAGACTCATAGGGCTGTTGTCATGTTGCTAGACTGAGGGTCTCAGTTCTTTTCTAGATGTCAGCTGGAGGTTGCCCAGAGTTTCTTGCTGGCTGTTATCCAGAGGGCACTCTCAGTTCATTGCCAGAGGGTCTAGAGCAAGAGGGAACTTACAATCTTATGTCACATAACCACCAAAGTGACTTCTCATCACCTTTGTCATAGTCTAGTAATTAACAGCAAGTCATAGGTCCCATTGCACACTCAAGAGGAGGCCATTTGAGTGTCTGCCTGACACAAATGCATTGAGTTTTAATTTTAAATAAGTTTATCTTAAAATTTCTAGTGTCTGAGAACTCACATTAACATAACCCACTTTCCCTGTATTGAATAACACTTGTACCAGATGTACTTTCCCATCTCTGTGTTAAACAATGCTGGGTCCAAGTGAAAATGACTTCATGTCTTGCTCCAGAAAATGGCTGGTCCTAGATGACAAGACTCTAAAAAACTGCTTACTTATCAAGACTGATATCTTTTTTAAGACTCACTTCAATACCCTTTCTCTGTTGTAACTACCAATCCAAAGCTATTAAGTTACAAACTCTACCCCATCACAATCAATTCCCACCTTGCAAGAACTGACCTAAAATCACATAGTTCAAGGTCTAGATTCCTACAAATACCTTTCCCTGAATCCATTCTCCGAAGACATTACTAAGAGTCTATCAAATGGTATGCTACCTTCAAGCAATAAGCTTTGCTTAGTCCAGGAGTTTTTTGGAAATTGACCGTCAACATAGTCAATGAATAGATAGATACAGATTAGGAAGTCACCTTCTTTGTTAAATCAATAGAAATAAATTAGTTATTTCAGGATAAATATACAGGTCAAGAAGGCCAAATTTTGAGAATGTCTTCATGTAACCAAATTCCTCAGCCATAGTCATCAGAAAAATAAGCGGTGAATCAAGAAAGAAAGAGTTGTCACAGAGGCCTAGCTAGAGAACCCACAGACGAGATCTCCCTTAATGAAAGAGTGCATAATAAATTGTGAGAAATTATAATGTTGCGGAATGGTACATAGAGATTAAAATGAAGATGGATAGAGTTGCACATTATGATGTGAATTATTCCTATAAACAAAATATTGAGCAAAAATACAAAACAAGAACGAATGATTAGATTTAAATTTTAGTTGAATGCATAGGGGCACAGCTATGAAGAAAATTAAGAGTATATTTTCATAAATGTTAGTATTGCGATTACCTTAGTAGGGAAAGGTGATGTGGTTTGGGAAGGGAGGTGATAACTTCTGTGGTGTTGGCTTTTTGTATTTCTTCTGGGTATAAATTTCTAGACTGAGAGCATTTCATCTTTATTTCTACAGAACTTTAAAGATATCACTCCATTGTTTTCTGGTCTACATAGCTGTGTTTATGGCAAGAAACCTGCTTTCATTTTAGTTCTTATTGCCCTGCATGTAATGTTTTCTTCTTCCCCTGCTGCCTTCAAGACTTTTTTCTCCATATTTGCTTTTCGATGTTGTTGTTGTTGATTTTAGTTTGACTATCATGTGCTCAGTTCTGATTTTCTTTGTACTCAGCCTTTGCTCAAAATATTTTTTTTCCATTTTTACACCTTTCTCCTGGTGGAACAACAGGTAAATATGAGTCAATCAATTTAACAGTGTTCCACAGCTCTTAGGTGCTCTGTTGTATTTTTTTTTTCTTTTCATTCAGTTTTCACTTTGGGTTTCATGTAAGATTATTTCATGAAACGATTTCTATTAACCACGAACTGATTGACCCATTTCTACTGACCCATCTTTAAGGTTAGCCCTTCTGGACTTAGTTATGTAAGTGTAATGATAACCTCATGAAAGGAATTCTTTATCTCTGATAATGTGGGATTAAAAAAAAAAAACTTTTCTTTTTATAATTTCTATCTTCTTGCTTAAGTTTTTCATGTATTGCTGCATGTTGCCCAACTTGTCAACTAGAGCCATTGACATATTAGTTATAGATATTTTAATGTGCCTATCTAGACCATCTCTAAGTCTAGTTCAGTCTATTGTTTTAGCTCTTGAGAATAGGTACTATTTTTCTTGCTTTTTAGAGAGTCATAATTTTAAAATTAAGTAGCGATTATTTAGATATCGAGGTAAATTGTATGTACACTCAAATGTGATCATTCCTTTGCTTTTTTTTTATTCTTGCCATAGGGGGATAAGTCTATCTATTCAGGAGTTAGGATATGTTTTGGATTTTTTGTTGTTATACTTACCTTTAGTGCATTGAAAACAGAAAATTTATTCAGTTGTGGGCTGCTTCTACCTTGTGCTTAGTGTGATGCCTGGATTATCTGAAGATTTTTTTCTAAATATTTGTTTCTCTGCTTCAGCAGGCCCTGCACAGACATTCCACACAGAAGCCTCTCTCCATACTTTTGCCTTTCCCCTAGCAAATTACTATCATTTGTTATTAGTGCAGATTCTTGGTGTTAAAAGGTGGAGTTTTTAGGTTCTTATGCTCCAGATTCAGGCACAAGCAGGCCCTGAGTAATTAGTCTCATGGATGGAGCTTTCTCACTCATTCTGTGGCACCTAAAATCTGTCTTCTATAGTGAGAAAAGGTCTTGGGTAGAAGTGTGTTTCCCATTTCTCCTCTGGCAGCAGCTCTTTGTTTAGCATCACAGCAGAATTGGGTACAACAGGTGCTCTGCCCCTCCTCACAAGCAAATGATTTTTGCTTCTACTCCTCCCCTGGCCACAGGTAACATTTGCCTGCAACCGAGATTTCCAGGGTGCTCTTGTAGTGCAGATGACTTTTGCTTAGATGAGAAAAGTGCTTGTTCAGGAAAGGGATAGGTTTTAGTGGTCCTGCTCACTAAGGGAGAGAGAGATCTCTGTTGAATCTTTTGCTCTCCCCCTGCCCCCTGCCAGTCCTTCTCATAAACACTAGGTGGAGGCCTGTGGCAACAGCTGGTGGGTGGAAACAATGCCCTTGTGTCTGGGGTTCTCAGGCTTCTAAATTGCCACACTAGCCTACACTTATGATTCCTTACAATGTCACTTATTTTCTTCTCACCTGCTTTTATGGCTTTTACTGACCCTGCCTTGCTATTCCAATGGCAGAATGATTTTTGTGTCCCACCGCTCCTTGTAGGGGCTTACCATCATTTGGAATTCAATTCATCTGTATATCCTCCAAACTCTGCCCTCTGATGGGTCCCAAACATATATGATTTTGTCAGTTTTTAAAGTTTGTCTCAATTATAGGTTGAGAGTTTTAAGCATCCTAAGTGCAACTGGAAATTGTTTAAGTGTGTTTGCTTTCTTTTGTGGGGGTTGAGAGTTTTGATATTGTTTTTTATTGAACTAAATAAATTTCTCTTTCTTGAACCTTCTGGTAAGGACCATAATAATTAGAAAATGAAGTTCTCTGTGGGTTCACAGAGAAATATTGTTAAAACATATAACTTCATATAAGCTTTATGGATTTTTCTTTACATGTATCACATAGCACAATAAAAAGTTTAAAAATGAAGAAATCTTTATATTTTCATTTAAATTAACACTGACTTTGACTTAAATGATCAGAAATATATAGATTCTGTATTCAACACATAGAGTATAAACTATCCCCTCTGAAATATGACAGAGATAGGAAAGTGAGAAAAAGCTGTGCATTAGTCCGTTTTCATGCTACTGATAAAGACATGGCCAAGACTAGGTAATTTATGAAGAAAAAGAGATGCTGGCATGGTGGCTCATGCTTGTAATTCCAGCACTTTGGGAGGCTGAGGCGAGTGGATCACCTGAGGTCACAAGTTCAAGACTAGCCTGGCCAATATGGTGAAACCCCATCTCTACTAAAAATACAAAAATTAGCCGGGCACGGTGGCACGCCTGTAATCCCAGCTACTCCAGAGGCTGAGGCAGGAGAATCGCTTGAACCCAGGAGGCAGAGTCTGCGGTGAGCTGAGATCTTTCCACTGCATCCAGCTTGGGCGACAAGAGCTAAACTCCGCCTCTCAAGAAAAAAAAAAAGAAAAGAAAAGAAAGAAAAAGAGGTTTAATGGACTCACAGTTCCACAAGGCTGGGGAGGCCTCACAATCAAGGTGGAAGGCAAAACGCATATCTTACGTAGGTGGCAGAGAAGAGAGAATGAGGGCCAAGCCAAAGGGAAATCCCCTTAGAAAGCCATCAGATCTTGTGAGACTTATTCACTAGCAAGAAAGGTATGGGGGAAACTGTGCCCACGATTCAATTATCTCTCTCCAGGTCCCTCCCAAAACACATGTGAATTATGGGAGCTACAATTCAAGGTGATATTTAGGTGGAGACACAGCCAATAATATCACACAGTATCCTTCTTCTTAAAAGTTTTATAATCTAGAGGCAGGAAGGGACATAAAAATAATTTTGATACAACACGTGATACTGTTACAGGAGGGTTTAGTGGAAATACTCCTTCCCTCAAGGATTCAGAATGCTATCTTCCTTGGAAACAATTTAGGAAATTTTAGGGTAAAAATCTGATAATTCTGTGATTTTTGTATTAAACTAGAATATTGTTCTCTACTGATATTTATTTGGTTTTATAAGAAAAATCTAAAAGTACATCTGCTAATGTGACAGAGAGACATCCTTCAAATTCCTCTAAGTGCGCACAATGACATGTTAGATTCTTAGTTTGGAGAAATCTTTTATTTTTTGGAATCAATGAAGTATGCATGAGAGGTGAAGCCAGCTGGACTTCCTGGGTGGAGGGCGGACTAGTAGAACTTTTCTGTCTAGCTAAAGGATTTTAAACGCACCAATCAGTGCTCTGTGTCTAGCTAAAGGTCTGTAAACGCACCAATCAGCACTCTGTAAAAATGCACCAATCAGCGCTCTGTGTCTAGCTAAAGGTTTGTAAATGCACCAATCAGCACTCTGTAAAACGGACCAATCAGCACTCTGTAAAATGGACCAATCAGTGCTCTGTAAAATGGACCATTCAGCAGAATGTGGGTGGGGCCAAATAAGGGAATAAAAGCTGGTCACCCAAGCCAGCAGCCACAACCCACTCAGGGCCGCTTCAGCCTTATGGAAGCTTTGTTCTTTTGCTCTTCACAATAAATCTTGCTGCTGCTCACTCTGTGGGTCCGCACTACCTTTATGAGCTGTAACACTCACTATGAGGGTCTGTGGCTTCATTCCTGAAGTCAGCGATACCATGCAGCCACCAGAAGGAAGAAACTCTGGACACATGAGAACATCTGAAGAAACAAACTCCAGACAAACCATCTTTAAGAGCTGTAACACTCACCATGAGGGTCCGTGGCTTCATTCTTGTAGTCAGCGACACCAGGAACCCAACAGAAGGAACCAATTCTGGACACATGCATTTGAAAGAAATAGGACTAATAATTTCAAAAAACCCTGCAAATTGACAATCATATTACTACTTGACTAAATATAATTTAACATATGGTTCTACATGAATTATTTATACAGTGTCAACCTTAACATTCACGTTCTCCAATTTCTGTCCAAATCTACATATGTCATTACTTTAATTCAATAGCACTTTACAGGTTTGCAAGAAAATTTCCTTTTTAAAAGTGTTAATATTGAAAGACAAGTAGTTGGTACTTCTAAATGCATTTGTCATTGTGCAATTCCGTCATAATGGGAGTCAGTGAAACATCATTACTGAGAGTTCAGAAATTTTGCAACACACTAAAGGGAAACTTAATAAAGGGGAAAATATCCAAAAAGCTCAGATGCTTTAAAGGACTGTGCAAAACTACAAGAAGACAAAACAAACCTTTCATTCATTAGAACCTTGGATGATATTGTAAGGAAAGGTTTTGGATGCATTCTTCATAATTTATATATAGGGTAATAATGTTGTGTACACTGTTGTTTATACCAGGTAGATAAATCTGCCACAAACAAGTGCCTATTAAGCCAATCAATATATTTAATGCTGGGCCAGGAGCAGTGGCTCACGCCTGTAATCCCAGCACTTTGGGAGGCTGAAGTAGGCAGATCTACAAGGTCAGGAGTTTGAGACCAGCCTGGCCAACATGGTGAAACCCCGTCTCTACTAAAAATACAAGAATTAGCTGGGAATGATGGCACGTGCCTGTAATCTCAGCTATTCTGGAGGCTGAGAAAGAAGAATCGCTTGAACCTGAGAGGCAAAGGCTGCAGTGAACCCAGATTTTGCCATTGCACTCCAGCCTAGGTGATAAAAGCAAAACTCCATCTCAAAAAAAAAAAAAAAAGAAATATATATATGTGTGTGTGTGTGTGTGTGTATATATATATATATAAAATGCTAAATTGCCATTATTGGTAACGCAGATTGTTGAACCAGTAATTATTATTACATTATTATTGCTGTTGTTGCTGCTGCTACTGTTGTTGTTACAGATTGCAGTACATAATTTGCTAGCTTCTAGTCTAAGCATTTGACACACAACTTTCCTATGACCCTATGAAGTAGATAATATTACCATCCCATTGTTTCAGATGAAAATCTAAAGTTTAGAGAGTTTAATTTGCTTCCACAGTCACACAGTTGTTATGTTTGCCAGACTGCTTGGCTTGTGAATCCAAGCTACATTGTAATACTCTATTTGGTCGTCCTCTAACACATCGTGTCTTATGGTGCTTACGCTATTTATTTTTTGATTCCAAAGAATGGAATGAATTCTGCTATTCTGATTCATATAACAAGCTAAAATACAAATTAAAATTTTGCCAGATTTTATTCTAAGTATATTTTCTAATGATAATATTTTTCTTCTAAAAGAATTGATAGAATTTTAAGGGTTTCAGAAGGTAATTACTCACATAAATAGAATTTAAATTCAAAGAACTATATCTCATAGACTACGAGTTTATTCATGAGATTTCTTGTTAATACTGAGTATTCATTTTCCCATCTAAGTCACTACATTATAATGGTAGTTGTAGATATTCATTTATTCAAGAATATTACTGAATATTTCTTATGTACTAAGGTAAGAATATCCAGCTGGATATGAGCATTGAACATTTAAATGCATAGTTAGAGTAAAAAGCTTACTGAGAATTTAGGAGAAAAGATTAATACATCAATACATTGCTGGCCATAAAAAAATTACACAAATATATTTAAGCTTGGATTCACTTTCATTTCTCAGTGACAACAGAAAGCCATGTGATGAGAATTCAAAACGCGAGAATATAAAGCAGCTTCTCACAGTTCTCCACCTAGTAACCACACTCTTCACACCTTTTTATAAGACAGTATCTCTGTACTTGTTTTAAAAAATGCTCTTCAGTCTAGTTATTTATAATGAGTGACTTGTAAAATGCTTTCAGAAGCTACAAGGTGAATATTTTCTTCAAATATTGACTGCAAAGTACATAAATCTCTGACATAAAATAACTACACTTCCTATGACTTCCCTCACAGCATTGTCTTTTCTCGTTTGCTTATTTCTTGCGTGGTTGGTTGTTTTTCTTACTATTACTATTGTTCATTCCACCAAGAGTTTGAACCGAAGAGTGGACAAAGAATAAGTTGAAAGTGACTGTGCAAGCAAAACATTTTCTACAGGTAACTGTACTCTTTACAGATAATAATTATTAGATTAAAAGAACAAGCTTCTGTACCTGTGATTTTTCATCTTGTACCTCATAAAATGCAAGGCAGCATAAAGTGCAGAAATTGTACCTCAATTGCTAGTTTTGTTCTGGTTTTACTTTCAAGTTGCTTTCACTTGAATAATTTACTTTTCTTCTAAATTAAGCCAGGCAAAGTTAATATTTCTTCATCTCTTCTCGGGAGTAAACGAGTTCCTAGAGCTATTATAAATGCTTTGGGGGGAAAAGCAGAAATTAAAAAAAAATACACTGAGAACACACTGATTTAAAGTCTAAAACATATCAATGATTTAATTGTGTTAACATACAAGGAAAATATCACAACAAAACTTTTGATACTTATGAACTTATTATATAAATACTGAGAAAAATTAATAAAAAGTTACCCAAGCAAATGAAAAAGTGCATGTTGCTGTAACTCCAAGTAAGAAAAGGTAACTGGGTCATAAAGGTTTATTGAAGGGGGCATGTCTGGTCTGGGGCATCCAGGCAGGATTCTCCTCTGAAAGAGGTATTAGAAGTTAGAAGGCAGAGTGGAAGAATGAGGTTTTTTACTTGTTTTGTCCCATCATAGAAAATTACACTATGAATATTTTATACACCTCTTCTTGCATATGTCATGGCATTGTTGTAAGTACTTAGGAGTATAATTAAAGGGTTTGAAACTATGCATATTTTCATATTGATTAGATTTAGCCAATTATTTTCCCAGAGGTGTATTCCAATTTATACATCTATAATCACTGCATAGGCAAATCCCCTATTCCATATTCTCACTGATACCTAGTATTATCCGATTTTCTATTTTTTGCCAATCTGATAAATATGAAATTGTAGTTTCCTGTGGTTTTACATCTCTCTGACTAAATATGCATTTAAAAATCTTTCAGATATTCATCGGTCATTCTGATATTCTCTCCTATACATTGTCCATTTACATCTCCTGATTTCTACTGAGTTATTTCTATATTTTACTTATACTTAGATCTTTTTATACTATAAATATGAGTTGTTCATGGCTTTGATGTTTTGCAAATATCTTTTCCCAACCATGCTCTGCCATTTAAATTTACGTATATGTATATATTATTTAGTAAATTACAAGAATTTTGTCCTCATCAATTTTCCTGCTATAACAAAATACCATAAACCAGGTGACTTATAAACAATAGAAATTTATTTCTCATGGTTCTGGGGACTGGAAAGTCCAAGATCAAGGTGTTGGAAGAAGTCTTCTCTATAGACTCCTGTCTTTTCACTGTCTCCTCACACAGCTGAAGGGGTGAGAGATCTCTCTGGGGCCCCTTTTACAAGGAAACTAATCCCATTCATGAGGGTTGCACCATCATAACCTAATTGTCTCCCTGAGACCCCACTTCCAAATACCCTCACACTGCGAATTAGGTTTCAACATATGAATTTGCAGGGGGGTGGGGAAGCACAAATATTCAAGCCACAGCATTTGCTTTATTTTTTGTTTCTTCACTTTAACCTAATCAATATGAATCCACATTTACTTCATTGTTTTGCTTTTTGTGACTGACTCAAAAACTGAAGTCATAAATATATTCTCCTATTTTATCTAAAATTGTTTCAGCTTTGCTTTTTGATTTCAGTTTTGAATGACCTAAAATGTATTTTTTGCATACAAAAAGAAGGGTCCAATTTTGTTGATTTACATATAGATTATTCATTTTTCCAGCATGCCTTATTGAATAATCCATTTTTTCCCTTCTGATAAAGATGGCCAAATCTGTCATGTATCACATTTCTGTATATCTGTGCCGTTTTCACCCTCTCTATTATATTTTTTCTGAGGAGTCTGCCTATGGCTGGGCCAGTGCCAAATGTCTTAATTAGGAAAGTTTATAATGTATCTTCATACTAGATTACTCACTTAGAATTGTTTTCCTTCCCTTGGAGGAACTTAAAGAAGAATTACAGTTTTAAAATATGATGATGACTGCCTAATGAGGACCAAGAGTGAATGTGAGGAAACCATTAGAAAAATTGACAAAGTGCAGGGTAAGGTAGCTGGTACTAGGCGGGTGGTGGTAGAGATGTAGAGAAACTGGTACAATAGATATTTAGGAGTAGGAAAGACACAGTGGGTGGGTGGCTATGTTTGATGATAGAAAGCAGTGTATGGTGCATGTCCTCAATGTTATTTGAAGAACTACATGAGTAACAGTGTCATGATTAGAGACAGAGAAAACCAAAAATGAGTCAAAGAAGATCTTTTACCTACTGAAGAGCTAGCAACCTTGTGACTCAGGCCAGCAGTAGACTGAGTTTTAACCCACCAAATATATATGTGTTGATATATATCTGTTATTAATTTTACTTTGTTATTAATTTCATCTTCTACCTATATATATATTTGATGGGTTATATTAGTGTGTGTGTGTATGTGCGCACCAATTTTTATCATATGATTCATTTATATTTCTTAACTGTTCCTGCATGCGATATACTTGCTGCTTTAAACAAAATAATTTTAGCAAATGGATATTACTTGAATACATGAGATTGAAGGACAAATTATTGGTACTATAGATTCTGGTACTATTTGTTAATTAAATGGCTTTCATTTTGTTGTTGTTGATGTTTAATTTTTTTATTTCCATGGGTTATTGGGGAACAGGTAGCGTTTGGTTGTGTAAGTTCTTTAGTGGTGATTTATGAGATTTTGGTGCACTCATCACCTGAGTGGTATACACTGCACCCTATTTGTAGTCTTATTATCCCTCACTCCCTTCCCACACTTTCCTCCTGAGTCCCCAGACTCCATTGTGTCATTCTTATGCCTTTACATCCTCATAGTTTAGCTCCCACTTATGAGTGAGGACATGTGATGTTTGGTTTTCCATCCCTGAGTGACTTCACTTAAAATAATAGTCTCCAATCTCATCCAGGTCGCTGTGAATGCCACTAATTCATTTCTTATTATGGCAGAGTAGTATTCCATCATATGTATATGCCACAGTTTCTTTATCCACTCATTGACTGATGGGCATTTGTGTGGGTTCCATGCTTTTGCAATTGAGAATTGCGCTGTTATAGACATGCATGTGCAAGTATCTTTTTTGTATAAAGACTTCTTTTCCTCTGGTTTGATACCCAGTAGTGGGATTGCTGGATCAAATGGTAGTTCTACTTTTAGTTCTTTAAAGAATCTCTACGCTGTTTTCCATAGTGGTTGTATTAGTTTACATTCCCACCACCAGTGTAGAAGTGTTCCCTGTTCACTGCACTCACGTCAACATCTACTATTTTTTTAATCTTTTTATTATGACGATTCTTAGAGGAGTAAAATGATATCGTATTGTGGTTTTGATTTCAATTTTCCTGATCATTAGTGATGTTGAGCATTTTTTCATGTGTTTGTGGGCCATTTATGTCTTCTTTTGAATATTATCTATTCATGTCCTTAGACCACTTTTTGATGGAATTGTTTGGTTTTTTTCTTGCTGATTTGTTTGCGTTTGTTGTAGATTCTGGATATTAGTCCTTTGTCAGATGTGTAGATTGTGAAGATTTTCTCCCACTCTGTGGGTTGTCTGTTTACTCTACTCACTGTTCCCTTTGCCATGCAAGAGCTCTTTAGTTTAATTAAGTCCCAGCTATTTATCGTTGTTTTTATTGCATTTGCTTTTGGGTTTCTGGTCATGAAATCCTTGGCTAAGACAATGTCTAAAAGGGTTTTTTCAATGTTATCATCTAGAATTTTTATAGTTTTAGGTCTTAGATTTAAGTCCTTAATCCATCTTGAGTTGATTTTTGTGTAAGTTGAGAGGTGAGGATTCAGTTTCATTCTCCTGCATGTGGCTAGCCAGTTTTCCCAGCACCGTTTATTTCCCACTTCATGTTTTTGTTTGCTTTGTCAAAGATCAGTTGGCTGTAAGTATTTGGGTTTATTTTTTGGGTTCTCTATTCTGTTCCATTGGTCTATTTGCCTATTTTTTATACCAATACTTTGCTGTTTTGGTGACTATAACCTTACAGTATAGTTGGAAATCAGGTAATGTGATGCCTCCAGATTTGTTCTTTAGGCTTAGTTTTGCTTTGGCTATGCTGACTTGCTTATTGTTCCATATGAATTTTATAATTGGTTTTTCTAATACTGTGAAGAATAATGGTGGTATTTTGACAGGAATTGCATTGAATTTGTAGATTGCTTTTGGCTGTATGGTCATTTTCACAATATTGATTCTACTCATCCATGAGCATGAGATGTGTTTCCACTTGTTTGTGCCGTCTATGATTGCTTTCAGCAGTGTTTTGTAGATTTAGGTCTTTCACCTCCTTGGTTAGGTATATTCCTAAGTTTTCTTTTATAGCTATTATAAAAGGGGTGGAGTTATTTATTTGGTTCTCAGATTAGTCACTGTTTATATATAGAATAGCTACTGATTTGTGTAGAAATACAAGATTTTTTTATCTGGAAACTGCTGAATTCTTTTATCAATCCTAGGAGCTTTCTAGAGGAGTCTTTAGGGTTTTCTAAACAGTCATATCATCAGCAAACAGCAACAGTTTGACCTCCACTTTACCAATTCGAACGCCCTTTATTTCTTTCTCTTGTCTGATTGCACTGACTAGAACTCCATCATTATGTTGAAGAGGAGTGGTAAGAGTGGGCATCCTTGTCTTGTTACAGTTCTCAGAGGGAATGCTTTCTACTTTTTCCCATTCAGTATTATGTTGGCTGTGGATTTGTCATATATGACTTTTATTACATTGAGGTAAGTCCCTTGTATGCCAATTTTTCTCAGAGTTTTAATCATAAAGGCGTGCTGGATTTTGTGGAATAATTTTTCTGTATTTATTGAAATGATCATGTGATTTTTGTTTTTAATTCTGTTTATGTGGTATATTACATTTATTGACTTGCATGTGTTAAACCATCCCCACATCCCTGGTATGAAGCCCACTTGATCAAGGTGGATTATCTTTTTGATATATTTTGGGATTTGGTTAGCTAGTATTTTGTTAAGGATTTTAGCATCTATGTTCATTAGAGGTATTGGTCTGTAGTTTTCTTTTTTTGTTATGTTCTTTCCTGGTTTTGGTACTAGGGCGATACTGGCTTCACAGAATGATTTAGGGAGGGTTCCCTCTTTCTCTATCTTATGAAATAGTGTCAGTAGAATTCCTACAGTTCTTCTTTGAATGTCTGGTGGAATTGTGCTGTGAATCCATGTGATCCTGAACATTTTCTTGTTGGTAATTTTTTAATTACCATTTCAATCTCGCTGCTTTTTATCAGTCTGTTCAGGGAATATAATTCCTCCTGATTTAAGCAAGGAGGGTTGTATCTTTCTAAGAATTTATCTATCTCCTCTAGGTTTTCTAGTTTATATGCAAAAAGGTGTTCATAGTAGCCTTGAATGATCATTTGTATTTCTGTGGTGTCAGTTGTACTATCTTCCGTTTTGTTTTGTATTGAGCTTATTTGAATTTTCTCTCTTCTTTGCTTGGTTTATCTTGCTAAAGGTCTATCACTTTTATTTATCTTTTCAAAGAACCAGCTTTTGGTTTCACTTATCTTTTGTACTTTTTTTGTTTCAATTTTATTTAATTCTGTTCTGATATTGGTTATTTCCTTTTTTATTCTGGGTTTGGGTTCGGTTTGTTCTTGTTTCTCTAGTTCCTTGAGGTGTGACCTTAGATTGCCTGTCTGTGCTCTTTCAGACATTTTGATGTAGGCATCTAGGTCTATGAACTTTCCACTCAGCACCACCTTTGCTGTATCCCAGAGGTTTTGATAGGTTGTGTCAATATTGTCGTTTAGTTCAAAGAATTTTTTAATTTCCATCTTATTTCATTTTTGACCAAATGATTATTCAGGACCAGGTTTTTTAATTTCCATGTATTTGCATGGTTTTGAGAGTTTCTTTTGGAGTTGATTTCCAGTTTTATTCCACTGTGGTCTGAGAGAGTACTTGATAAAATCTCAATTTTCTCAAATTGATCAAGGCTCATTTTGTTGCCTATCACATGGTCTATCTTGGAGAATGTTCCACATGCTGTTGAATGTTTATGCTGTGCTTGTTGGGTGGAATGTTCTGTGTATATCTGTTAAGTTCATTTGTTCCAAGGTATATTTTAAATCCATTGTTTCTTTGTTGACTTTCTGTCTTGATGACCTGTCTAGTGTTGTCAGTGGAGTATTGAAATTCCCATTTGAGTCTGTCTCATTTCTTAGGTCTATTAGTAATTGTTTTACAAATTTGGGAGCTGAGAGCTCCAATGTTATGTGCATATATGTTTAGGATTGTGATATTTCCCTGTTGGAAAAGGCCTTTTGTCATTACATAGTGTCTCTCTTTGTCTTTTTTAACTGCTATTGCTTTAAAGTTTGTTTTGTCTGATATAAGAATAGCTACTCCTGCTCACTTTCCATGTCCATTTGTATGAAATGTCTTTTCTCACCCCTGTAACTTAAGTTTATGTAAGTCCGTATGCATTAGCTGAGTCTGTGGAAGGCATCAGATGGTTAGTGAATTCCTACCCATTCTGCAATTCTGTATTTTTTAAATGGAACATTTGGGCCATTTACATTCAATGTTATTATTGAGATGTGAGGTACCATTCCATTCATCATGCTATTTGTTGCCTGTGTGTCTTGTTTTTCTTTAGTTTTGTTTTGGTTTTTTAAAGTGTATTTCATTTTATAGATCCTGTGAGATTTATGCTTTAAAGAAGTTCTGCTTTGATGTGTTTCCAGGATTTGTTTCAAGATGTAGAGCTCCTTTTAGTAGTTCTTGTAGTGGTGGCTTGGTTTTGGTGAATTCTCTCAGCATTTGTTTCTCTGAAAAAGACTGTATCTTTCCTTCGTATATGAAGCTTAGTTTTGCTGGATACAAAATTCTTGGCTGACAATCATTTTGTTTGAGGAGGCTGAAGATAGGGCCCCAATCCTTCTAGCTTGTAGGATTTCTGCTGAGAAATCTGATGTTAATCTGATAGGTTTTCCGATATAGGTTACCTGGTGCTTTTGCCTCACAGCTCTTCAGTGTTTCTTTCCTCTTAACTTTAGATAATCTGATGACAATGTGCTTAGGTGATAATCTTTTTGCAATGAATTTCCCAGGTGTTCTTTATGCCTCTTGTATTTAGATGTCTATGTCTCTAGCAAGGCTGGGGATGTTTTCCTCAATTATTCCCTCAAATATGTTTTCCAAACTTTTAGATTTCTATTCTTCCTCAGGAACACCAATTATTCTTAGATTTAGTCATTTAACACAATCCCAGACTTCTTGGAGGCTTTGTTCACATTTTCTTGATGTTTTTTATTTGTCTTTATTGCACTGGGTTAATTTGAAGACCTGGTCTTCAAGCTCTGAATTTTTTTTATTCTATTTGTTCCATTCTATGGCTGAGACTTTCCAGAGAATTTTGCATTTCTGTAAGTGTGTCCACCATTTCCTGAAGTTCTGATTTTTTTAATTTATGCTATCTATTTCATTGACTATTTCCCCCTTCACTTTTTGTATCCTTTTTAAAATTTCCTTAAATCAGGCTCCACCTTTCTCTGGTGCCTCCCTGATTAGCTTAATAACTAACCTTCTGAATTCTTTTTCAGGTAAGTCAGGGATTTCTTCTTGGTTTGGGTCCATTGCTGGTAAGCTAGTGTGATTTTGGGGGGTCGTTAAATAACCTTGTTTTGTCATATTACCAGAGTTGGTTTTCTGGTTCCTTCTCATTGGGGTGGGCTCTATCAGAGGGAAGGTCTAGGACTGAAGGCTGTTGTTCAGAGTCTTGAATTTCTCTCCCATAAAAGTTTTTCCTTTCTCTGCCACATTGAAAGGCTGCAAATTCTCCAAACGTTTGCTCTGTAATTCCCTTTTAAATATAAGTTTGAACCTTGGGTCATTTCTTTACTCCCATATGATTTCACTCATCTCCTTCTTTCTCTCATCTCTGAACTAAATTAACACTCTTCAGTTCTAGCTTCCACAGATCCCTAGGGCATGAACAGAATGCAGCCAACCTCTTTGCTAAGGTACAACATGGGTGACCTTTGCTCTAGTTCCCAAAAAGTTTCTCATTTCTATCTGAGAACTTGTCAGCCTGGACTGCACTGTTTATATCACTATCAACAATTTAGTCACAACAGTTTAATCAGTCTCTAAGAAGGTCCAAACTTTCCCTCATCTTCTAGTCTTCTGAGCCCTCCAAACTCTTCCAACCTCTACTCATTACCAAGTTCCAAAGCTGTTTCCACATTTTCAGGTATCTTTATATTAACACCTTAGTCCTCAGTACCAATTTTCGGTGTCAGGTCATTCTTGCATTTCCATAAAGAAATATCTGAAACTGGGTAATTTATATGAAAAGAAATTTAATTGGCTCGTGATTCTGCAGGCCACACAGGAAGCATAGCAGCATCTGCTTCTGAGAAAACCTCAGGGAGCTTTTACTCATGGTGGAAGGTGAACCAGGAGCAGAAATTTCACATGGTGAAAGCAGGAGCAGGAGAGTGGGAGGTGCCACACTTTTAAACAGCCAGATCTCACGAGAAGTCAGTCACTATTATAAGGAGAGAACCAAGGTGGATGGTGCTAAACCATTCATGAGAGATCCACCCCTATGTTCAAATAACCTCCCTCCAGGCCCCACTTCCAATATTGGGGATTACGTATCAACATGAGATTTGACCAACATACACAAACTACATAAGGTATATCTATTTGGCCATGTGTGGTGGCTCACACTTGTAATCCCAGCACTTTTGGACGCCGAGGTGGGTGGATCATGAGGTTAGGAGTTCAAGACCAGCCTGGCTAACACAGTGAAACCCCATTTCTACTAAAAATAAAAACAAAAAATTAGTTGGGTGTGGTGGCAGACACCTGTAATCTCAGCTACTTGGGAGGCTGAGGCAGGAGAATTGCTTGAACCCAGGAGGCGGAGGTTGCAGTGAGCTGAGATCACACCACTGTACTCTAGCCTGGGCGACAGAGATAGACTCCATATCAAAAAAAAAAGATACATTTATTTGTTTGTTAATTTGTTTATGGAGAGAGGCAAATATTTCTCTTCTATGGGCTGTTTTCCCCCATTTCAGAGCCACAAAGTTTCACTGGTCTTTCACTTATTTTATGTTACTTTTATGCACAGCAATTCACACCTAGAGTTTTGCAGTTCTGGAAGCTGGCTTTTCCCTCCACTCATCCTAGGATTTTTTTTGGTGGCAGCCATCCTAACCACTTTTGAGTGCCAGTATGTAGTTCCTCTTGTCTTATCTAGGGAGCAGGACAGCACTTTGAGGCACCCACCATTAGGCAAGGATCTTATTTTAAGCTCCCTCCCTTGTGCACAATCAAGGATTTTCTGTCATGTCCTTCTTGAATAATAACCTCCCTGCCAGCAGCCCTAGGAGCTTTACCTAGGTACCAAATCCTTATGATGGCCATGGTATCAGCTCCCACTTGGTGAGCTTCCCTCTTCATTTCTGCCCCATTAGGACTTTCTTTCTTTCAAGGTTGACAACAAGGTTTTCAACATCATCTTTTTGAGAAACTTCTTCTGCCTAGAATGATATGGCTTGGCTCTGTGTAATATCCAAATATCATCTCAAATTGTAATCCCACGTGTCAAGGGAGGCACTTGGTGGGAGGTGATTGGATTTAGGGGTTGGTTTCCCCCATGCTGTCCTCATGATAGTCAGTGAGTTCTCATGAGATCTGATAGTTTAAATGCATAGCACTTCCCCTCTCTTTCTCTCTGTCTCTCCTACTGCCATGTAAGATGTACTTTGCTTCCCCTTCACCTTCTGCTATGATTATAAGTATCCTGGGGTCTCCCCAGCCACAAGGAAATGTGAGTCAATTAAACCTCTTTTTTTTATAACTTACTCAGTCTCAGGTAGTTCTTTATAGCAGGGTGAAAAATGGACTAATACAGAAAATTGGTACCTGCAGAGTGGGCCACTGCTATAAGATAACCTAAAAATGTGGAAGTGACTTTGGAACTGGGTAATGGGCAGAGGTTGAAATTGTTTGGAGGACTCAGCAAAAGACAGGAAGATGTGGGAAAGTTTGGAACTTCCTAGAGACTTGTTGAACAATTTTGACCAAAATGCTAATAGTGATATGGACAATGAACTCCAGGCTGAGGTAGTCTCAGATGGAGATAAGGAACTTCTTGGGGACTGGAGGAAAGGTCCCTCTTGCCATGCTTTAGCAAAGAAACTGAAGGCATTATGCCCCTGCCTAGAAATCTGTGGAACTTTGTACTTGAGAGTTATCATTAGGGTATCTGGCAGAAGAGCTTTCTAAGCAGCAAAGCATTCAATAGATGACCTGGCTCTTTCTAAAAGTGTACAGCCATATTCATTCACAAAGAGATCATTTGACATTGGAACTTATGTTTAAAAGGAAAGCATAACAAAAAAGTTTGGAAAATTTGCAACCTGACCATGCAGTAGTAAAGAAAATCCCATTTTCTGGGGAGAAATTCAAGCTACCAGCTGCAGAAATTTGCATAAGTAATGAGGAGACGTATGTTGATAGCCAAGATAATAGGGAAAATGTCTCCAGGACATTTCAGGCATCTTCATGACAACCCCTCCAATCACAGGCCTGGAGACCTAGAAGGGAAAAATGGTTTTCGTGGGCCCAGCCCAGGGCCCTGCTGCTCTGTGCAGCCTTGGGATATGGTGTCCTGTGTCTTAGCTGCTCCATTTCCAGCCATCGTTAAAATCAGCCAAGGTACAGCTTGGGCCATTGCTTCAGAGGGTGCAAGCCCCAAGCACTCATGGCTTCCATGTGATGTTGGGCCTGTGGGTGCACAGAAGACAAGAGTTGGGCTTTGGGAGTCTCAGCCTGTATTTCAGAGGATGTATGGAAATGCCTGGATTTCTAGGCAGAAGTCTGTTGCAGGGCTGGAGCCCTCATGGAGAACCTCAACTAGGGTAATGCAAAGGGGGAATGAGGGGTTGGAGCCCCCACACAGAGACCCCACTAGGGCACTGCCTAGTGGAGCTGTAAGAGGAGGGCCACCATTCTCCAAACCCTGGAATGGTAGACCCACTGACACCTTGCACCTTGCACCTGGAAAAGCTGCAAGCACCCGATGCCAGCCCCAAAAGCAGTTGCAGGAGCTGTACCCTGCAGAGCCACAGCAGTGATGCTGCCCAATGCCATTCAAACCCATCTCTTGCCTCAGGATGCCCTGGTTATGAAACATGTAGTCAAAAGAGATTACTTTAGAACTTTAAGATTAAATGACTGCCCTGTCGGGTTTTGGACTTGCATGAAGCCTGTGGCCCCTTTGTTTTGGTCAATTTCTCCCACTTGGAATGAAACTATTTACTTAATGCCTGTACCCCTATTTAATCTTGGAAGTAACTAATTTGCTTTTCATTTCACAGGTTTATAGGCGGAAGGGACTTGCCTTGTCTCAGATGAGACTTTGGACTTGAACTTTTGAGTTAATGCTAGAATGAGTTGAGACTTTGGGAGACTGTTGGGAAGGCATGATTGGTTTTGCAATGTGAAAAGAACATGAGATTTGGGAGGGGTCAGAGGCAGAATTATAGTGTTTGGCTCTGTGTCCCCACCCAAACCTCATCTCATATTGTAATCCCCATGTGTCAAGGGAGGGACCTGATGGGAGATGATTGGATCATGGGGCCAGTTTCCCCCATGTTGTTCTCATGATAGTGAGTGAGTTCTCAGGAGAGCTGATGGTTTAGAAGTGTGACACTTCCTCCCACTGCTCACCAGCATGTAAGATGTGCCTTGCTTACCCTTTGCTTTCTGCCATGATTATAAGCATCCTGAGGCCTCCACAGCCATGTGGAATTGTCAGTCATTAAACCTTCTTAGTTTGTACATTACCCAGTCTTAGATAGTTCTTTATAGCACTGTGAAAACAAACTAATACATAGGATGAACAAATCTAGGATGACTGTCACTTCACCCTAACAATTAGAAAATACTGGTTAAAAAACACAACTTTGGTGCAATTCATCACCAGGATCTCCCTCTCTTTTCCTCATCCATATACATAAACTCTTCTCCCACAGAAAAAAACTCTGATTCCCAAATATTTACACAGTTATTCATTTGTTTAGTTCTCCTGTACACATCAAGTCATTTTAGAATTAGAACTCTCACGACACGAACAACAAAAAATTCCCTAAATAAAGTCCAAATTTTCTGTTTGTTTCTTTTTATCTTTAATTTGTATTCCATTGAAGGTATATATGACTGAAGACACAGGCCATTCAAAAATTTCTTGGATTAGTTCTGTGTTTATTTTTTGAGATGTTGTTATTTTAGTTCCTTTAAGAATTTTGTCACATTTAAAAAATAATTTGTCATAGACTGTGTAAGTCAATGACATAAATTGTAATATCCAAGGTAACTATTAAAAGAATACTAAAATCATGTTTAATTAATGATATAATTATAGGGAAAAATGACAAAAATATGTTTGATTAGTACAAAGAAGGCAAGAAATTAGAAAAATGATTTTTTAAAAATTAAATAGACAGCAAATAGAAGAATAAAATGTATATATTGATAATTACATTAATTATAAATTGACTAAATAAGTCATAACAGTTAAAAATATGATGATGAAAAAGTTATAAGCACAACTGCCTAATCATTAAAAAATGTGTAATGAAATTTATGCTTAATTACTGATTATTAGGATAGATCTAATGTTAGCTCTTATACCTACTATAATTTTAAAGTAATCCATGAGTTAATGACAATTTGAGTATCTGCAACAAGTACAATATATAATAAAAATAAAGATAATTTCCATTGGTGAGAAAGTCTCAAGGACTTCTTTTTTTTTGGTTATGTGATCTGCGAGAATCAACTACTTCTCATGATGGTTGTCTGCTTACATTCATAAAGGAAAGACCCGCTAAATTTAAGTTAGTGATTGTGAAGACAAGATTTTAAGTATCTTCTATTCATTATATTGTAGATCAATGAAATTCTTATCATGTCTCCTCTGTGTACTCTAAATGAAGAGTTTCTGTTTTAGAGAAATAGAAGAGTTTGATACGGTTTGTTTGCTGGATATGGGTGACTGTGTGTAAGTACACCAGCCGTGCATAGTGGATATCAAGGGTGAGAAGAAAAGAGAGGTAACATCTGCAGAGTGTCATGCCAATAAGGGGGATTTTAGATTTTAACCCATAGATAACAGAAAATCATCAAGGATATTGGATGGGGTAATGTCATGATGGATGCTTTTATTCTTATAATGTGCATTGAAACTCAAGTAAGTGTTCACAGTAGCCCCAAGAATGCTCAGTAATAGGATTTAAGGCATTTGGGGCAGTTAAAAATTCAAGGCATTTACTGTATCCCTACCAGCCATGTCACTTTTACAAGAAATAGATACCATTAGTATTTCATTCTCTTTAGAATTCTTATAAATATAGTTCTACTGAAAAATATGACTTTCGGATCATCATTATTCATAAAATTGTTGGTAAATCTTTCTGAAAAAAAATCCTCAGTGGAAGGCGTTTATTACCTTCCACTTTCAGGTTAGAGTAATATTGTAATCAAAAAGAGTCAACAAAAAGTGTTTTCAGAGAAGAATCTTTTCCCTGCCATCCGATACCCTCTTTGTCCCCAACTGGCAAATATCTTTATTTTATTTACTTATTTTTTTGAAATGGAGTCTCATTCTGTCACCCAGGCTGGAGTACAGTGGCACAGTCTCAGCTCACTGCAACCTCTGCCTCCAGGTTTCAAGCGATTTTCCTGCCTTAGTCTCCTGAGTAGCTGGAATTACAGACGTGCACCACCATGCCCAGCTAATTTTTGAGAATGAGAAGAAGTTTCACCATGTTGGCCAGGCTGGTCTCAAACTCCTGACCTCAAGTGATCATTCGGTGTCCCAAAGTGCTGGGATTACAAGTGTGAGCCACCACACCCGGCCTAACTGGCAAATGTCTTTAATGTATCCTCTCTTTTCACAGATGGGTGTAAATTCTACCTTAATTCAGCTGATTGTTAAAAGTTTGTTTCTTCCCCAACAAACACATGGAATATCATTACAGATGCCTGTAAGGGAATAATATCGAGTCTTCTGTCATTCTGTATCTTGTAAAAGTTTTATTCAGACAAACAAATATTAATATGACATGCAAAATTTAAAAAGATGTGAGCTTCATTGGATTTGAAATCATGGAAACAATGCAGAAAAATATCGTGTGTGTGTTTTTGCCATCTCCGTATGTTCTGACATCTAATGCTGACTGTATTACCCAGTTTGATCCAAATTTTTTACATTTGCTGATGTAACTAATCATATTTTCCAATGTTATTCAACATTACTTAGAGTTTTTGTTTATGAGCACACTAAAAACTTATAGCGAACCTTTGTCTTTTATGGTAATTAGCAGAGTCTGGTTACGGTGTGAATTCCTCAAACCCCAGCCCTACATTGTAACAGGTAAGGAGAAAAAGAGAAAAGATAACACTTCACAGTCTCTTGTTGATATCCTACAGAAGGTATACCTTAAAGCAAACATCCAAATATTATCATTCAAATATAAACTGATTATAAAGTTATAAACAAAATAAATTATAAACAATTTAAAAAATAAAGATACTTGTTTATGTCTCCCAAGAACAAACTCAAATAAAAAGTCCTTGAATTAATGCCAAATTGACTTTAATTTCATTATCACATTACTGGTTTATAGTACAATATACCGTATCTTTCATATGTTGAAGCTTCGAAAGAATCTAAGGTCAAATCAAAGATCATGATTAATCAAAACAAGAGCAAAAGGAAGTAAAAATGTTTTTACAAAATGTTAAGATTCTCATATTCTATGATAATAATTATCAGCCTCTTCACCTTAAAAACTATCAGGGTAGTTCAATTGGAATATCTCTACCAGTATTTTCTACCAAGCTGCCCTTAAGTACTGTAATTAGAAACCCATTAATAACATCAGATTTTTCTTTGCCCAGTAGAGGGCAGTGCTACATATGGAAACCAACTTATTACTTGGTTCTTTGAGAGTTTATGAATGAATGACCCCATCAACTCCTGCACCTAGTATAACTCGATTTTGCTTCTTAAAATAGAGAATCAAATTCGACGGAACTAAGTGGCAATAGAGATATGGAGAAGTAAAATGTCCGCACAGCAAAGCAATAACTACAGAGCTGTGGCCGCATTGATAACACTAATAGTGTTTAATATGAGTTACACAAGTGTTTTCAAGTAATGAGTCAAATAGCAATGTACATGAGAGTCAGAGATTAGATAATTCTTCAGAATTAATATTCAAAAGTATTATTAGAAGAACATATAAATTATCTTTAGTTGTCTTCTTGCTTACTAGAATTAAGGTAGGTAACGTCCCTAAAGAGTAATGCTCTGAAAAATAACCTAATTTAAGATGATATAAATTCCATCCCTTGAAGCTTTTTCTCCAGTTGAATCTTCACAGTGATTGATTCATTCTTTTGCATTAAAAATCCCAAATTCATGAGCCAGTTTTAGTTCACTGTGCTATATCTTATAATAGCAATATCCTAGCACCAAAAATTGAAGCAATCTATTTTCAGACACACTGAAACAATAGCAAAAATAGTTCTTTTCCCCAACATCTGGGCACTTTACTTTAAAAAACCAGGCACTGTAATATGTGTAATATGTAATTTTTTGAGGAAGACAACATCTACTCTTTTCTACCGTAGGTAGCTTCATTTGTTTCTACTCTATAAACTTATCAAAGCAGCTCCTAAAAATTACTATGGTAATTTGACAGCTACATCACCTTGACCCATATCCTCTTAGATAGAAAGTTTACCTTCAAATATTTCCCCAATATTTCTTAATTTTAATTATTCCTTTAAACTCATTTTTTATTTGTAAGCATAAATTTAATTAATTATTTGAAAAATACTTCATTCTGGATGTGTAGTCTTTAGATCCCCTTTTTCCAATTCATAAGTTTAGGAAGAAGTTATATCTTCTTTATTTTGTGAGGTGCTTAGAAATAAATATTTGATGATGATGATAAAGCTCCCATAGGATTTCTTCTCTACTTCATTATCTAAATATTCACTAAGAGGAATGTCTAAAATAATTAAATAAGTATGAACATGAGTTAAACATTTCCAGTTATTTCATGTTGCAGCACCTAAGTCAACACTGCCATATGCTGACTCTCCTATTAAAGCTCTCTTCAGGGAGGAGAAGAAATTGGTAATCTGATAGAAAATTACCATTCAAAAGAGTTACTTTTTAAAAAGATACCACCTCCACTATACATTATCTTATATGTCATTCTTTGACTTGAAAAATATATACCCAAATTTTTCTATGAAAGCAAATGTCTTGATATAAATTATTAAATGAAAGAAGCAAAGCTAATCTGGATGAGAGAAAACTGTTTTATAACACACAGTGAAATGCTCTTAGTTTAGTTTTTAGTTTAATTTGTAACACCATTGTAATTTTAGATTCCGCTACTTACTTACCTGGGTTAACTTGGTGATGATAGTTAGTTGGAGGTAATATTATGTTCCTTCAAAGGCTGAGGCAAGCATTATAGGGAAATGTATATGACACACCTGTCATAAGGACCAGGATGTGTTTTTTGACTAGTAAATACTTACGACTCTTATTAGCTCTGCAAATCACTTTTTATTTGATGTTGGGCAAATAATTAACTTCTTTGAATCTCTTCTTCACCACTCAAATTGGAATTATAATACCCACTTGTTTTACCAAAGAGCGATGTTAATTTGAGATGAGATAATAATAAACGTGAAAGTGTGAAAACACTTTGCAAGTGGCTGAGTGCCGTATAAATATTAGGATATATAATTAATTGGGAATATACATAGAAATTAAAACTGGCCTTTTTTCAGCATTTTTTAAAGGACCCTAGTTCTACTGCATACTTCGTCATCTGGGGACATTGTTTAGAAAGATCATATTGAATGAAAAGGTTATAGTAGGTTGTAGAGAGCAGATCATTGCTTATAACACGACTGTAATTTTTATTTACTTTGTGAAAAATCATGTTTACATTTTTCAGAGTTTTGCCTGAATATCAATGGATTGATTTAGTGGGTCAGAACTAATACTGTCGACTATATTTGTAAAGTACAAGACTCCCAAGATACATCACATTTTTCTTTTTGAGATACATTTTATTTTTAAATAGGTTAGTTTCATATATTCACACAGAAGGAAAACTTTACCAACAATTTGTTGATGAGAAACCCTGGCCAATATGACAGAGATTTCTATTTAGGATCACTGTATGTATTGTATCTCCTACCTGGGAGTTCTGTAAGGGACAGAGGTCGCGGATGGCATAACTGTTGTCTCCAAAGGAAGCAATGCATCTTGCATCCCTCTGAAGAGTCATCCCACGATGAGTATTATTGAGAGCCAAGTCCTCCCTGACTCAAGAAGAGAAAAAGAAAAAGTGCTCCTCAGAGAAAGTGTTCCTCAGAAACACTTTCTAGAAAGAAAAGTGTTCCTTTCAGTGCCTCTTCCCCCAGACACCACATCTCCTTCTGTGTCCTCAGAATGCCCATTCAGAACTGCCTTCCACAGCTGATAAGGAAAAACTACTTCTGCGCTTAAACATTATTAGTAGCTCTAGGGGTATTAGCCATACCTAATTCATCTGTCCATTGTTTTATTTACCTACTTGTTTAAGCTAGAATTCCCAACCTCCTAAACACACACACACACTGAGCACACTAACTATATACAGATAGATAGATAGATAGATAGATAGATAGATAGATAGATAGATAGATAGATGATATATGATAAATAGATGATTGATTGAGATGATAGACAGACAGACAGACAGATAGATAAAAGTATTTGAAATATGTGGAATTGCAAGGCCAAAGGCTCTACCATTGGTAACTAATTACTCTAATGGTCTATATTTGTAAGAACTTGGATAACTAAGAATAAAATAACATTACAAGTATATTTACTGATGAAATGCCTCAACAAGGGTATTTTTAGAGATCGGTATAAATTGCCTTCTCAACAGACAGATGGGTGGATGTCAGATCCCACAGTAACCTCAGCTACATAATAAATTACTCAGAGCATCATATATTTAATAGACACATAACTTATTGGTTTTTTCTTTTGTATATATAAATACCTTTTTATTTTCAGTTCTTAAAACGCACCGTGTTATTAAATACTTCCTGCCACAGTTCCTCTTCACATCCTGCTGCTCAACCTAAAATGGAACCCCCTACAGCTAGGTCAGACTCCTTTAGATGGGCTGGCTAGAACTGAGACCCTTCCCTTAGAAAGACCTATCAGTTAACTCGTATCATATGCCTACTTTATCAGTTGTTGTCTTTCCCATTAGACTGAAAGCCACATAAAAGGCAGGGCTGGTACCTATTTTCTCATCATTCTGTCTAGAATCCCTTGTACAGTGGCAAGCTTAGAATAGTGATCAGTAAATTTTGCTGAGTAAATAAAATTGAGAGATGTACACATTTTAAGCATCATGGAAAATATTTGCTTGTGTTAAGAGTTTCAGGTGACTGTGTCTCATTAAAAAAAAAAACCAGAAGGTATTATGGACTGTTTTATGGCTAAAACGGTAGAAAGAGGTAGATAAACTGCAACATAATGAAATGTTTGAAAGCATACAGTAGATCATATGTGTAACAGCGTCAAATGCCATGGAGAGGTAGAAGAGAATGGTGATTTAGGGAGAAAAAATGATGTCGCAAACAGAAGGTAACTTCCGTGGAGAATTTTCAAAAGAAACAGAAGGTAGCTAGAAAGCAGATCGTTGGAGAGTGGAAAATAATTTACTAGCATTAAATGCCCATTCACACTGTAGGAGGTGGAAGCAGAGGGTGATTCTAAAAGGGGGTTGATGAAACAATGCTTATAGAAGAGCCTCACTGCTGTGGATCATGGGCACTTTCTCATCCAGCTAAGTGTACATGCTTACTTCATTTGTTAATGAATTTAACTTGGAATGTTAAATTCCAAGTTAATGAATTTAACTTGGTTGGAAATGATATCATGCTAATAAGCGTGATAACTGGATAAGAACAAAAAAGTCATCAAATGCAATCCATGGAAAGTTAGAGAATCTGGCTCCTACTTCTCACAATAAGAAACTCAGAACCGCAAGCTGAGTGTTTTATTCCAGGTGCCCAGGTGCATTAGGCATGGGGGTGGGACTGGAACAAAGGTCACTTTTAATGTCACCAGATTTTACACCAACCATTACAAAGACCGATTCACATTTGGAATATCTTTTTTCAGCATTTTTTAAAGGACCCTAGTTCTAAAAATCCGGTTTATACTAATTAAATCATAATTAGTTAAGGCCACATAATTCTATTTAACTTTGATGATATGCCTTTATTCTTCAGAATAAGAAAGAATGTCTCTGTGGTTATACTTAACATTTTTTATTTGGTAGGTATCCAAGTACAGCTCTTTGCAAGTTATATATAAGCTAAAAATAATGCCTGGGTATTTGTTTCAGAACAGAAGGAATTCTAGACTAATGTGATAAATGGCATTTCCCCAACTGCACCCATACTATTCCATTTTGGTTATACAGTCAGCTCCAAGACTAGATAGAGTCTTAAATGTCTATCTTCATGTACTTTAAGTTTGTGACATTCAAAATTTCAGGGAAGGGAATACAGTTGCCACCGTGTGCTTTAAATGTAGGTAAAATGGTAAATTCAAATCCAAGTCATTCATTTCATTTATTTGAGCAATATTTGAATGGCTAAACCCAGATACAAAATATGAAAATAGAGCTATGAGGGAAATAAAAATGTGTAAAGACAACATCCTAATGTCTAAGTCTTCTTACAGTCCAGTGAGGAAGAATATTGTGGTGTACAGTTTTTCCTTATTTTAAATTCATGGATACACTCCTGAAACCCACATTGACATTGTCGCTATGACAAATAAGAGTAGAAAATCATTATTACTTGAATAGCTAAGAATAAAATAACATTACAAGTATGTTTACTAATGGTCTGAATTAAATTCTTTCCTTTCAATATGTTTCTTTCCAATGCAACCATGTCCTCGACTAGAACCAGAGAAATAATTTCTAAATGGTGGAGCTTGAGTCTAAAGACAATCAAATAAGACAAATAAAAATGTTTCAAAATTCTTCTCTGTAAATATTGTTTTTAAAAATTATTTTTTTCAAACATTCATTTTCCACAACTTCAAATAAATCTTCCCAGGCAGCCCAGGACTATTTAATCATCTGCAAAATAAAAAGCTACAGCCAAGAACATCAATCTCATGGGACAATGGGAACTTTAGAAATAGTGGGAAGTGGTATCGCGTAATCACTGGCAATGATGAAGCACTGTATGGTCATTTGGTGACTGTGACAGGGACTTTGTCCAAAAGTGAGCACATTTTACTTTCGGTTAGAGATAGGTTGGCAAGAACTCAACTCTGAACCAGCAGCCTCATGCATTCTCATTAATTTCAATTGAATGAATTGATGTCCAGTCTAGACACAATTTTCAAACCCAATTAATAAGATACTTAAGGTGTTGGCAAAAGTCTCCACAAGGCTTTTAGCTATAATGTTAAGAATTTTAAAGATGGGCCAAATGCCGGGAAATTATAAATGAGCCAATGCAGTAATTTTAGTTGAAAAAGAAATAACAGATGATACTGTATGCTCTAGGAAGCTCAACTTATTTCTGTACCTATGCACACAAAAAAAAATCAGAAATAAAATGTCAGTTTTAAAACAGCTGGATGAGATGAGGGTACTGGGAAACAAAAAACACTGCTTAAGTAAGAAAAGTTATGTCAGATTCATTGTTTTGCTCACCTTGAATGGAGCCAGAATTAACGTCTTGTGGTGGGAAGACCTTTTACATGTTCAAACATGGTCTAACTTTTTGAAAATAGTCATACCTTTTGGCAAAATTTTTCTTTCTTTGGCAAAATTTTAATATTTTCTTATCTAAATGGACCCATTACTTTTGTTTAATCACCACTCTCTGCTAAATTTCACTAAAAGATTGACTTTGTGCAGGGTAGCATGCATTATTAAAACTTGTGTCACAATACAGGCCAATATCACATGCTATGCTATCTAAAGCAAATGTATTCACATGGAGTTACTTGTTCAGTTTGATCTTGACAACATGCTTGCTGAAATGAAGCTAGCTGGCTGCAGCTGAGTTCAGGGAGCTTCAGAGTTAAGTTCCAGTTACCAGTTGTTAAGGAGCGAGTTCTCTGCTCAGAGCAGGCAATGGAGTTGAAACCAGAGCGCAGCCTGTGTGGGACCAGGGGACAGATACCCTGTGTCAAAGCCAACGAGCAAGAGGGAGCTGTGGGTGGGACAGCCATCATGGAGACTGGCAGCAGTTCCGGGTTTCAGGTGTAGAACAGGTCAGAGTGAACGTAATGAGGCGATGTGTGACAAAGGCTGCCACAAGTGTAAAAGAGTGAAAAATACCCTTTACACTGCCCTGCCTACAAGCTTTAGGGATAGAGTTAACGATTGATGATACCCTCAGACCGCCGAGAAACAGAAGCCAATAAAAATAAAAATGTTCATTCTTAACTTACTGAGTTACATATGCAAATATATTACTATAATAATATATGTTATTGCATTATTGTAATATATGAAAATAATATAACATTCATAATAATATATTATTATAACATATTAATCTAATATCTATAATAATATTTAATATATTATGCATATTCTAGAGAAAGCGAGAGCCTGCCCTGTATATAGTAATATGCTAGGTTCTGGTCATTTAAAAACAAAAGCCTATGTTTCTCATGCATATGGCTGAGATTGAATTTAATTATGATGCAATTGAAAATCCATGCAGGGCAGCCTATCAAGATCTCAGTTCTCCCACTGGAGCTAGTCTAATCGGGACAGGGAAACAGTGAGAGCAGACAGAGGTGTCTCCCGGACTCAGCGGGAGGCGGGGGACTCAGCGGGAGGCAGACAGCCGCTCCATGGAAGGGATCAGCATGGACTGGGATCCTTTCTAATTTTCCACCTCTCATTTCAGCTCATCTCAGCTCCTTTTATTTAATCCCCTCTTTCATCAGGCTTGCTGCTGCTTTTTTTTTTTTTTTTTTTTTCCTGCCATATGGAAGATAAAAACAAACGCTCACTCCCTTGCCAAACTTACAAATGTAGACGGACCAAATGCATGAGGAAAATACTCTGTTCAGCTGAGCTTGGGTGAGTCACCTCCACACAGGGCTGGGTGCAGTGCATAAAACAGCTGCCTGTGGCCTCTGCTATACTGGAGAAGTAAAGACTTTAATACAAAACTGAAACTGTCAAGTTTTTTGTGTAATGATGTTTTTATATAGCTCTCACATGCGGTACAATTTGCTCAGATGTCTGATAAGCCTGGATTGTCAAATCACATACAAGAATGAAAGTGTCAGATGTTGCTTGAAAACTTGGGGCACCTGGGTAGGCTTTGTAAGTGCCACACTGGTGGAGAGATAGTTAAGAAATTGCAGGATCAACCTGGAGTCATTTCTTTTTTATTTTTAAAAATAAAATTTTTTTTTTTTTCTAAAATGAAAGCAACTAATCTCTGGAGCTGGTAAAAATACCAGTCTGGGTGACCAGAGGGCTGTAATTCTTTGACTCCAATAACCCCCTTAAGGCACCAGTGTGATTCCGGCCTTCCCTTGTGCCTAGCTTTTCAGTCCCGAGCTTTGTGGGGGTTGTGGAAGGCTCGACACTGGTATCAACTCTCATCTTCTTCCCCTCTCTGTTTTCTGCACTGCCCTTTGTTAGGGACAAATCTGCACACTTTTCTTCTGCCACACTGTTAGGTTGCGCTTTCACTATGGCTCACTCCCATCCCCTTTTTAGTCATTGTGAAATTATACCTATTTTATACCTTCACTGTCTTTTTTTTTTTTTTTTTTCTGAGACAGAGTCTCACTCTATTGCCCAGGCTGGAGGACAATGGCGCAATCTCGGCTCACTGCAACCTCCGCCTCCTGAGTTGGAGCAATTCTCCTGCCTCAGTCTCCTGAGTAGCTGGGATTACAGGTGCCCGCCACTGTGCTTGGCTAATTTTTGTATTTTTAGTAGAGACGGAGTTTCACTGTGTTGCTAGGTCGGGTTGGTCTCAAATTCCTGATCTCAGGTGATCTGCCATCCTCGGCTTCCCAAAGTGCTGGGATTACAGACGTGAGTCACCGCACCCAACCCACTGTCATTTTTAACAGCATTTCAGGTAGTCTTCAGGGGTCACAAAGCCCAGCCACATGTTTGGTGATTCACAGCAGGACTCACAGATCTGATGTCCTTTGTACTCATAGCTATAAGGTTTTTGATGAAGTTATTTTTCCTTTTGTGTGTTTGTCCCTCTGTATTGTGTTCCTTTTTTTTTTTTTTTTTTTTTTTTGGCTTACTTACTATAACTATCTGTTTTGTTATTTAGTTAGATTTTTACTAGTAGCTGGTCACATAGATACCCTCTGCCCAGGTTTTCACCATAAATCACAATGTTTGTACCAACAACCCCGGCATAGCAAAACAAACTTATCAACTAGGAGTGGAGAAACTATTGTGACAGCTGAGCTCCCAGATGTCAATCAAAGGCCAGCCCTGCGAGAAAGACCTTTTGAAGATAGTGCCACGATGTTAACTCCTTTCTTCACCACTGATAACAGGATGAACATGTGCAAAGACACAACTGTATTAACAAAACTAAAAACCTTTCATCTAGGCAGCCACTCAAACGGCAGATTTTCACTACAGTGAAGTCAAGCTAAACTTCCTGATACAGTTAATAAATACTATCGGAAGAAGTCAGAGAAGTGAGGAATTTTTGTGATCTGGATCAGCAGGGTTAAATCTTAGGTTTTTACTTGAATTTCAAAGTGTAGGTGGGGGTAAAATAATTTAAGGAAGTATAAAGCAGCATAAACTGGCATGTGCTATTCTGCATGAATGTTCATTGTCATGTAAAAAATTAAGTCACCCTAGAGAAATGGAATCACACGAGGAAACACATGGAGGTAATAATTTATAATTTACAATAGGGGACAATCTGAACAGTAAATTTTGTCATTCTGCTGTAAGCAGAGGGATATAGAAAGACTTTTTTTTTTTCCAGTAGAGATATAATGGAACTAATATTGTAGAGAAATATAACTGGCTTGGATCCTATGATGATTCTCTTTGGGTCAGAATGGAGCCTTGTGTTATATACATGCAACCACTTGAGCTAAGGCTATAAACATTTAAAAGGCAAGATTTTTTTTTTTAACTAAAAGACTACAAAGGTACACATTACAACAAGAAGTTATAACTATGATATTGAGGGGAGGAGAGGGAGGAAGAGATTAAAAGTTAAATAAGGGAATTTTAAAAGATGACAGTCATAGAAAAGTCTAGATTTTGGCTCTGAATTTCCTAGCTGCAAAATGAAAGAGAGCTACAGATGGTTACCTATGTAGCGCTCATTGTCATTTAAGATAAAACATTATCCTGGAAGAGCAAAACTTCCCTGTAGATTATCTCTAATATAACCTTATGACAGTGGGTCTCACATAGGATGTGCTGAGGGGAAGGATGTGCTTCCTTGCATATAATTCAGTATGTTCTTGCTTGATGCTGTTTCCTGCAGAAGCCTTTCATGAGAGTCAGTGGAAAAGCTGCCAAAATACAGCTGCAATTCTGCAAGGTTTCAGGACCATATGGTCCCAGGATGTCATTCTCGGGTGACCTGACTTAATTAATGGATGGAATCTCAAGGGATTGAGAGTCAGCTTGGTCTTTCATATTAATCCATAATTATAACTTCTCTCAAATCATCCTGTGATAATGCTGGACATAAAGAGCTCTAGGATGTACTCTTTGGTGAAGACTGGACTGTAAGTTAAGCAAATCTGTTCATTGATAGTTACCTCTATTTTATTTGTTGTATCATTTTAAGTGACTTTTACTTGTTAATATTTTTTAAAATTATCCAAGATAGCACAATTACTTCCTTTGGAAAGTGAGAGCCATACTTTTTCTACCAGGGTTACCCGTCATTCCTTAACCTTGTCCTGTCCTTTCCTGAGTTCCTCCCTCCTCTTGTTAGGGGACGCAACCAGTCTGCTAGTTTAGGAGTGAGCTCCTGACAAGAAAGTGCCATAAACTATGATATGTGACCTATTTCTCAAAGTTACACTGAGACAATTTTATATATACTCAGTCTTGTGAATCAGAGGCCAAGAAGACGAGTAGTTGGGGGGTGAGGACTTGAGCAAGTAGTTCATGGAGCTTTGAGAATGAGACAGGCTTTCTGTAGCGGTGGGTACAGGGAAGTGGAGAATGTAAAGATCCAGACATAACTGCTAAGGAGAGCGGGACCAAGAGAAGTAGATGCACAGAGAAAGGGAGACATCATGAGTAAAAGACATGAAGATAAAAATTGCTGTTTTAGTTTGCTGGGGCTGCTATAACAAAATATCATAAACTGGGTGGCTTAAAAAACAAGAGAATTTAATTTGTCATGGTTCTGGAGGCTGGCAAGTCTAACATCAGGCTGCTGGCATGGCTGGCTTCTGGTGAGGGCCCTCATCTGTGTTGTGGATTGCAGACTTCTGGCTGTGCCCTCACATGGTGGAAGGGAAGAGGGATCTCCCTGGGGTTCCTTTCATAAGGGCACTAATCATATTCGTGATGGTTCCACCCTCATGATCTAGTCACCTCACAAAGGCCCCACCACCTCCTCATGGCATTCCTTTAGGGGCTAGAATTTAAACATATGAATTTTGAGGAGACACAAACATTCTGACCATAGCAAGTAATAGTCTGTGAGCAGCCTGAAGTCTCACCTTTCCAAGCATTTCTTCGTTCAACTTTCCCAGAGTCAGAGAGATGTGTCTACATTGTTTTACATCAGAAAAATATGGACCAAAAAAAAAAGAAAGAAAATGAAGCAAGCCTGCAAAGACGTACAGACAAAAGCAAAATTGATAGACACCGTCAGTGCATTAATGGTGAAAGAAAGCAGTCGTAAGTCCCAAACTCCCAGTTCCCAGGCCCAATGACTATGTACTTTTTCTTTATGTCTATGACTTAGACTGCTATGGGGTCGTTGCAGTGAGGATCTCTCATCCAGTAGAAAAAAATCCTCATTAATTAGCATCTGCTTGTTTTACAGTAATAACAACAAATGTATAATTGTGAATTATATTTACTTGTGAAAATATATTATGTAAATAATCCTAGCTGTTACTTACCTGTTGCCTTCTATATCACATACTATATTTTAGTTAAACCTCACAAATCACACTTTTTGGAAAGAGGAAATTGAGACACAGTTGTATTTATTACTGCAATCAAAAGATTTATCTAACAGACCCTCCTGAGTAGATCAAAGAGATGGTATATAGTTTAACATAAAATACCTAAAGGAATAAAGTAGAAAACTACTCTAGTTTAATCCCAAAGATATGTTAAATTACTTTAAATTAAACCTGAATAAAATGTGATAAATAAAAGAATTGACTGAGCTTGATTTTATATTATGAAATTTAATTATAGAGTATGAAATCAAAACATATTTTATGTATGACTTGCTTATATATAATAAAACACATTTTTCAAAATTCATAGTGTAAATATTTTATTTTTTCCCAACTACAGAATATTTAGCTGGCTAAGTCTTTGATTGAAACATGTATGTGTATTAATGTACTTGGAAATACATAAAATGAATTCTAACAACAAATAAATCTACTTAGGCATATTTACATACAGTAAACATATTAGCTTTAATCATACAAAAATACATGATTACCGATTATGCATTAGCCTTTTGTGCAATGTAATATTTTAGCTTATAAGAGTTTATTTTACTTGTTTGAATGCATTGCAAAAATAACAAAAATCCCCTAAAAAACAGAAAGAGGACATTTTGTGAATATGTGAGGATGAGGGCATTTATAAATCAGTTTGTGAAGCCCCAACAGGGCATACAGTTTTGAAATCCAAAATCTTTCTATTCAATTGGATATTCTCATGTAGATAGCAAAAATGGAAAAACCTAAGGTATCTGTGGGATAGAGATATATTGACATTTACTGATAGAAATAGAAATGTTAGAAGAGGAGACCAGAGGAAGAAATGACACTTTTTTTAAAAATGAGAAGCTGAAAATCCACGGGCTGGAGGAGGCCAAGGAAGAAATTGGTCAGTGGTCAGTGTCACACAAGTATTCCAGATAGTAAGTATTGATAGAATTAGAATATCATTAGTAGCCCATAATAAATACAAAACTTATATCACATATCTATTATATAATACATAGTCTCAAAATGAGGTCATTTACAAACAACAGTCATGTATTAACTTACAGTTCTTTGGATAGGTAATTCTGTGAATATAAGGGCTAAACTTGTCAATATGCTGGTCTCCCCTAGAAAACATACATTGAGAATCAATCAGGTCAGATGGTCTGAAAAGACTTCTCACACATCTGTCAGTTGGTACTGACTCTCAGCTCAACCTTTCTCTCTACATATTATATTAAAGAAGGCTAGTGGTTTCAGGGCAGCAACAGGGCACGAATAGAAGGTCTCTTGAGTCCTGTGCTTAAACTCTCCAAATTCACATGCCCTGGATTATGCTGATGAAAGCAGATCACAACACCAGCCCAGAGTCAAGAGGGCAAGAAGTGAATTCCATTTTTAATGGGAGGAATGGAAAAGTCTATTGCAAAGAGAGCAGAGAAAATAGAGAAGAGAATAATTTATGGCCACTTTTTGAAGTCTAGCAAATAGTTCTAGGCAATGATAATTGGGTTTGCCAATATCTCAAAAAATGAGATGAATAAACATTATGAGACTCATAGTGGAAATATAAAATATCATCTATTATAACACACACAGAAACACACACACACACACACACACACACAAAAATCTAAATGTAATCAAGCATCCAGATCTAACAAACTAATCTGGGGATAGGAAATTAAGGGACAGAAGATCGGGCTATACAATGTTACAGATAAATCCGTATTTGGGTAAACTTTTTAGTGCAAGCAACTTTATTTCTTCCAACCAATAAACTTGAAAAAAAAAATTTAATTGGAAAAGGAAAAACAAAACTGTCTTATTTGCAAATAAAATGACTCCCTGCATAGAAAATTCAAGAAACTCTAGCTAAAAAGTATTATAAATAATGGTTGCTGGACAGAATATCAACAGAAAAACTGGTGTTTCTCTACAAAACAAGGAGCAGAAAATTTAACTAATAATGTCCTTTTACCATGGCAACAAAAATACAGTGTTCTTAGGAACAAATCAAATGAAAATTGGCCAAGAACCCAATATAATAATTTTAAAAAGACAAAAAAGTAAAGGTCTTTATGATCAGAGGTTAGATTGAGATTTTTTAAATAAGACTCAAAATGTGGCCGGGCGCGGTGGCTCAAGCCTGTAATCCCAGCACTTTGGGAGGCCGAGACGGGCGGATCACGAGGTCAGGAGATCGAGACCACCCTGGCGAACACGGTGAAACCCCGTCTCTACTAAAAAATACAAAAAAAAACTAGCCGGGCGAGGTGGCGGGCGCCTGTGGTCCCAGCTACTCGGGAGGCTGAGGCAGGAGAATGGCGTGAACCCGGGAGGCAGAGCTTGCAGTGAGCCGAGATCGCGCCACTGCACTCCATCCAGTCTGGGAGACAGAGCCAGACTCCGTCTCAAAAAAAAAAAAAAAAAAAAAAAAAAAAAAAAAAAAAAAAAAAAAAAATGTGTCAGACATTCTAATCTGTGGATAAAAAGTGATTTCAACTTAACTCTGAACCTAAACTTGAATACATATTTCTAAAATGAGCATAAATGTACAAAAACCCATGAATGGTCTAGATACTCTTAAGAAAAGTAAGACAGGTGAATTTGTTTCTCAAGCAATATCATATCCTATAAATCTGTAGTGCAGGAATAAACAAATAACATAAAGTGATATGGTATGACTGTGTCCCCACCTAAATCTCATAATCCCCAAGTGTCACGGGGAGACCCTTTGGGAGGTAATTTAATCATTGGGGTTGGTTTTTCCCTTGCAGTTCTAATGATAATGAATGACTTTCACAAGATCTTATGGTTTTAAAATGGGCAGTTCCCCTGCACATGCTGTCGTATCTACTGCCACGTGAGACATGCCTTTGCTCCTCCTTCACTTTCTGCCATGATTGTGAGGCCTCCCCACCCATGTGGAACTGTGAGTCCATTAAACCTGTTTTTTTCTTTATAAATTAAGCAGTCACAGATATTTCTTCCCAGCAGTATGAAAATGCACTAATACAGTATATTGGTATCAGTAGAGTGGGGCACTGCTAATAAGATTCAAAAATGTGGAAGTGACTTTGGAACTGAGTAACAGGCAGAGGTTGGAAGAGTTTGAAGGGCCCAGAAGATGAAAGGACAATGTGGGGAAATTTGGAGCTTCCTAGAGACTTGTTGAGTAGTTTTGACCAAAAAATCCAGGTGGAGGTGGTCTCAGCTGGAGATGAGGAACTTATTGGGAATTAGACCAAAGGTGATTCTTGCTATGCTTTAGCAAAGAGACTGGCAGCATTTTGTCTCTGCCCTAGAGATCTGTGGAACTTTGAACTTGAGAGAGATGATTTAGGGTACCTGGTGAAAGAAATTTCTAAGCAGCAAAGCATTCAAGATGTGACTTGGGTGCTGTTAAAAGCATTCAGTTTTATTCATTCACGAATATATGGTTTGGAATTGGAACTTATGTTTAAAAGCAAAACAGAGCAAAAAAGTTCAGAAAATTTGCAGCCTGACAATGTAATAAAAAAGAAAAAGACCATTTTCTGAGGAGAAATTCAAGCCAGTTGCAGAAACGCATATAATAACTTAGAGCCAAATGTTAATCACCAAGACAATGAGGAAAATGTCTTCAGGGCATGACAGAGGTCTTTATGGCAGTCCCTCCCATTACATACCCAGAAGCCTAGGAGGGAAAAATGGTTTTGGGGGCTGGGCCCAGGGCCTTGCTGCTTTGTGCAGTCTCAGGACTTCATGCTCTGCATCCCAGCAATGGCTAAAAGAAGCCAACATACAACTCAGGCTGTGGCTTCAGATGGTGAAGCTTGCACATGGTGTTGGACCTGCAGGTGCACAGAAGTCAAGAATTGAGGTTTGAGAACCTCCACCTAAATTTCATAGGATGTATGGAAATGCCTGGATGCACAGGCAGAAGTATACTACAGGGCAGAGTCCTCATGGAGAACCTCTGCTAGGGCAGTGCAGAAGGGAAATGTGGGGTTGGAACTCTCACACAGTCCCCACTGGGGTGCCGCCTAGTGGAGCTGTAAGAAGAGGGCCACCATCCTCCAGACCCCAGAATGGTAGATCCACCAACAGCTTCCATTCTATGCCTGGAAAAGCCCCAGACACTCAACACCAGCCTGTGAAAGCAGCCAGGAGGGAGGCTATACCTTGCAAAGCCACAGAAGCAGAGCTACCCAAGACCATGGAAACCCACATCTTGTATCAGAGTGACCTAGATATGAGACATGGAGCCAATGGAGAACATTTTGGAACTTTAAGATTTGACTTCCTCCCTGGATTTTGGACTTGCATGGGACCTATATCCTCTTCATTTTGGTCAATTTCTCCCATTTGAAATGGGTGTATTTACCCAATGCCTGTACCCTCATTGTATTTAGGATGTAACTAACTTGCTTTTAATTTTACATGTTCATAGGTGGAAGGGATTTGCCTTGTCTCAGATGAGACTTTGGACGTGGACTTTTGAGTTAATGCTGAATGAGTCAAAACTTTGGGGACTGTTGGGAAGGCATGATTTTGAAATGTGAGGACATGAGATTTGGGGTGGGGAGGGGTGAAATGATATGGTTTGGCTGTGTCCCCACCAAAATCTCATCTTGAATTGTTGCTCCCATAATCCCCACATGTCATGGGAGGGAGCAGTGGGAGGTAATTGAATCATCAGGGCAGGTTTTTCCCGTGCTGTTCTTGTGATAGTGAATAAGTCTCATGAGATCTGATGGTTTTATAATGGACAGTTTCCCTGCACATGCTCTCTTGCCTGCCACCTCCTTTGCTCCTCCTTTGCCTTCTGCAAAATGATTTCATGGGCTTCATGACTGTGAAGCCTTGCCACTTATGTGGAACTGTGAGTCCATTAACCCTCTTTTCCTTCATTAATTACCCAGTCTCAGGTATTTCTTCATAGCAGTATGAAAATGGACGAATACATAGAGTAAAAAAATAAAGTGGGAAATATGGGAACTGGAAACTTGATAAAAGAAAGATCCAGCATTGCAAATAAAATAGTATACAATATACAGTGCCAGAACATTTCACCCTCTATGTAGCAAAAGTCAACAAGGATTTCTTCCTCATCGCCTACATAACAATGAAGTTAAGTTGGATTAGCCTTAAATATTCAAAGCCGAAAATGGAGACTTTATAAAAGAGAATGTAGAAGAGTATTTTATGTTCATGTGTTCGGCTGAGATTACTTAAATAATACTGAAAAGTATTAATCATAAATTAAAATGATAATGTGCTTTGACTACATTAGTAAAAACAAAAAAATCTGTTTTCAACTTGGAACACCATGGGGAAAAAGTAAAAAGAAGACATACTCTGGGAGATGATATTTTCAACAAGATAACTGCTTAAAATTAGTATCCAGAATAAATAAAAATATTGCAAATCACTGTGGAAAACAAACAAATAATAGAAAAAAATGGGCAAAAGACAGAAACATACTGTTGCTAGAAGCAAAACAAGCATTTATTCCTAGCAAATAATATTAAAAATTTCCTCAAACTCATTAGCAATTTAGAAAATAAAGATTAATCATCAGTGAGATAGCATGTTATAATGACCAAATTGGCCAAAAAAAAGAGGAATTGTTATTACAGTACAGGTTAAAGTGTAAAGATAAAGGACAACATATATTATGACCCAGAGATTTATAACTATATACTTGTTTTTAAAAAGGAAGGGAGGGAGAGAGAGAGAGACAGGAGACGGGGGAGGGAGAGAGGAGGGAAGACAGAAAGAGAAAGGAAGGAAGGAAGGAAGGAAAGAAGGAAGGAAGGAAGGAAGGAAGGAAGGAAGGAAGGAAGGAAAGAAGGAAGGAAGGAAGGAAGGAAGGAAGGAAGGAAGGAAGGAAGGAAAGAAGGAAGGAAAGAAGGAAGGAAGGAAGGAAGGAAGGAAGGAAGGAAGGAAGGAAGGAAGGAAGGAAGGAAGGAAAGAAGGAAGGAAAGAAGGAAGGAAGGAAGGAAGGAAGGAAGGAAGGAAGGAAGGAAGGAAGGAAGGAAGGAAGGAAAGAAGGAAGGAAAGAAGGAAGGAAGGAAGGAAGGAAGGAAGGAAGGAAGGAAGGAAGGAAGGAAGGAAGGAAAGAAGGAAGGATCACTTCTGTACTGCATGACATATAAAAGAATGTTCAGGCTGGGTGCGGTGGTTCATGCCTGTAATCCCAGCACTTTAGGAGGCTGAGGTGGGTGGATCACCTGAGATGAGGAATTCAAAACCAACTTGGCCAGCATGTTGAAACCCCGTCTCTACCAAAAATACAAAAATTAGCCAGGCATGGCAGTGGGCGCCTGTGATCCCAGCAACTCTGGAGGCTGAAGCAGGAGAATCACATGACCCCGGGAGGTGGAGGTTGCAGTGAGCTGAGATTGCGCCATTGCACTCCAACCTGGGTGACAGAGTGAGACTCCATCTCAAAAAAAAAAAAAAAAATGAAAAAAAAAAGAATGTTCAATGCAGCATTTTTGTCACATTAACAATCTGGATAAAGCCCAAGTTCCATCAACAAGGAAGACATAAATAGATTTAAGTATTTTCACTGTATGAACATGAACATAAAATAAAACTAAAAATCAATGTCATTACACATATTAATATGGATGAATCACAAAAATCTATGTAGAACAGTAACAAAAGTTAACAAAACTTCCAAAAATCTTATATAGGATGGCAACATATATGTGAAGAATGAAACAAAATACACTTAAAATACAACAAATGCTCAGACATACACACAAACTTTTGGAAGCAATAATTGAGTTCCACAAGGTTGCAGGAAATAAGAGCAATATGCAAAAATCAAGTGTATTTATATATACTACCAATAAACATTTTTTTAAATGAAGAAAGTAATTCCATTTATGACAGTGATAATGGTATGTCCATGTAAGACAGTATTGGTTTCTTACAGAACTAAGCATAGGATCCCACAACCAAGCCCCTTAGTATTCACTCAAAAGTGTTAAAGACATGACTTCACAAAACCCTGTACGTAGATATTTATAGCAGCTTTATTCATAATTACCAAAAATTAGAAGCAACCAAAATGTCCTTCAGTAAGTGAATGGGTAAGTAAGCTGTGGTACATCCAGACAATGGAATATTATTTAGCACTAGAAAGAAATGAATTGTTAATCTATGACAGACATAGAGGAAACTTAAGTGCATATTGTTAAGCGAAAGAAACCAGCAGAAATGTTACATAATGTATGATGCAACCATATGACATTCTGGGAAAAGTAAAATGATGGAGATAGGCTGGGCGTGGTGGCTCACACCTGTAATCCCAGCACTTTGGGAGGCCTAAGCGGGCGGATCACGAGGTCAGGAGATAAAAACCATCCTGGCTAACACGGTGAAACCCTGTCTCTAATAAAAATACAAAAAATTAGCCAGGCGTGGTGGCAGGCACCTGTATCCCAGCTACTCAGGAGGCTGAGGCAGGAGAATGGCGTGAATCTGGAAGGCAGGAGCTTGCAGTGAGCTGAGATCGCGCCACTGTACTCCAGCCTGAGTGAAAGAGCAAGACTCCGCCTCAAAAAAAAAAAAAAAAAAAAAAAGATGAGAAAGATAGTAAATAGTTCAGTAGTTGCCAGGGGTTGAGGAGGAGGGAGAGACGAATAGGCAGAAGAATTTCAAGGCAGTGAATATACACTGCATGATACTATAATGGTAGACATATGTCATTACACATTTGTCTAAATCTGTACAATGGATGATACCATTCTGAAATCAGAAAGTGATAATGATTGCATAAGTCTGTGAAGATCATAAAAAACCACGGGAATGTATATTTCAAAAGGCTAAATTTTATGGTATGCATAATGTATCCCAGTAAAGCTATTGTTTTTAAGAAATAGTAAAATCTGCCTGATATGAATTATTTTCAATTTAGAATATTTTAAGGGTAAATTTTAAAATGCTTAATGCTGTGTAATAAAATTTTTGAAAGCAATTTCAAGATGCTAATTTCTTAGAAATCAGAATAAAAAGCATGTTGTCATCGCTCAAATTTTTCAGACCCAGCGGAGCTTCCTTATCTTTTTATTTATTGAATTGTCCATTTTAGAATTAGTACTCATTGAACTGAGAAAAAGTGTGTACTTTTGCAGATGAGTGAACTGAAGTGAACTGAATGAAATCGGGACTTTTAAATGAAGTCCAAACTTTAAATTACAAAATGATAATATTACCCATTTTTTAAAAACACCATTTCATTTTCATAGTACTGATAAGCCTAAAAAGTCAAGGAAAAATGCTAATACTATAACTTTCATCAGAAAGAAAAAGGATAGAATTTTCTGTGCTGATTTTAAAATGCTAATTGTAACACAGCTGCCCTTTATAATCATGCAAACTTTTAGTTTGCTCATTGATGTTTGATAGATTCTGCTAATTTTGATTTATTAGAGTGTTTTACACAAGATTATTTGCCATTGCTCTTTTTTTTTTTGCTAGCATGAGGTAGAAATTTAATATGTAATTTCCATTCGGTCTTTTTAAGTTGTAAATAAAACTGATCACAGGATAACAGTATTGCTGAAACAGATAAAGGAATTAATACATTGGAATTGTTCTTGGGATGAATTCTCAATATGTGCTTAAAAATCAGTGGGCTGTTTACACACGAGTACATTATGTGAGATGCATGAGATATGCCCCATGTACTGTGCCCCTTGTAAAAAGTAGTTTTACATGTTGAACTCCCCCGTCCTCAGTAGTAACCTGTCTTGATAGACTCTTTCACTAGGTTTTTACAGACCAAAGAGAAATATGAAGATCAGCCAAAACTTGCCCAGAGGCACTGGGTTTGATGGAAAGTTAGAAAAGGACTGAGAATTCCCTCCCTGCTGGGGAAGAATCTGTACCCCATTATCATTCACACACTGTGGTTTTAAGAAACTGCCAGAAGTTCTCCTCCCAAGTAGGAAAGGAATGGTGACCCCTAACAGGGCTAGGTGCAGCCCCTGGAAGGGTCCTGTTGCCAATGAACCTGGCAAGGCTCCAGCAGGCTTCCTGTGAACCATGACTCCTGAGGTGAACAGGCAACAGAAGGCTTCCACCATGCCACCCTTCGTCTTCTCTATGTTGACGCAGAAAAGTACCCGCAAATACTATGTATACCCTGTTTCAGGATGCTGAGTTGGCATTTCTCACCCAGCTCCATTTGAAATTGCCATTTTTCTTGATCTCCCCTACCTAACCCAAATGCCTTTCTAGGAAGCAAAAATCTCTAAAGATACTTCCCTTTTCCTCCTTCTACGTTCTTTGGCTGTAGTTGCATCTTTAAACTAAGGATGGGCTTATGCCTATTCATTTGTACACATTCTGGTGGGAAATTAAAAATTCAAAGCAGTCACAACAAAATAAACATCTATATTGCCATATACTAGAATTTACCCCTGGAATTACCACCAGAATTGCCAAGAAACATCTTGGTGTAGTGCTTTCAGTGTTCTCTTTTTGCTTTTTAAATCAGTTTTTGGTAACTAACACTACCTTTTCATAGATATTTAATACAATGAAAAACATGCAAGGACAAATGTAAAAAGAAATCACATCAAATCTCTGTATCGGAAAAACCAATATCATCAATAAGACTCTTAGTCCAATATATTTTTAGGCATATATACAGATGGATAGTCTGTATGTATATATATGCATATATATATATAAAATAAATTTAAAAGATTAAAGAACTTCTAATAAATGCTCGTTATTAAAGAAAATACTGTTCTCTAAAGACTATTTCTACAATTCCTATATGGAATTAGGTTGGAGTTTTGTTTTGTTTTGTTTTGTTTTTCCTTTCTAAACTCCCATTTTATGTTTAGACAGTTTTTTTTTAACAACCAGCCATCAAAGCACTATCAAGCTTACTCTCATTACCTCTTCTCACCTCATAATTTGTTCGTTTTACTTTTCTTTTACATTATGAAAGTTAAAATGTTAAAACTATTAGAACCTATGCCAGTACACAGTAAGTACTACATACATATTAGTGAAATAAATGCAACTATATAAAATGAAATGATTATCAAGGTTTGCTATATTTATACTCTCTTCTAAATCCATAACTTTCATAGTTATTTAATTGTTGTCTATATTTAAATACATTTAGTGTTATGGCCTAAATGTTTATGTCCCCCAAAATTCACATGTTGAATTCCTCACCCCCAAGGTAATGCTCTCAGGGGACGGGGCCTTTCGGGGGTGATTAGATCATTGGGCAGAGCCCTAAAGAATGGGATTCTTCTACTTATAAAAGAAGCAAAGACGTCTGGAAGAGACCCCTCACCCCTTCCAACAAGTGAAGATACAACCAGAGGCACCAACAATGAACCAGGAAGCGGGTCCTCGCCAGATATTTAATCTGCGATACCTGGATCTTGGATTTCTCAGCCTCCAGAACTGTGAGAAATAGATGTATGTTGTTTATAAGCTATATAGTTGACGGTATTTTATTGCAGCCCAAATGGACTGCTGAATTAATAAAACATTTAGTAATGCTCTCCCTATGCTTTGTTGACTCTGTATTTTTTGAAACAATTTTTAGTTGGTGGATGCTGTGGTCAATAGAGCTCTGTTGCTGTTGTTATTAATGCTGCTTGCTATTTTTTTTTTTCAGTGCTCCTGTTTGTTATGCCAAGGAAGGTTCATTGCTAGTCTGAGTTTCTTTACATTTTAAAGCATCTACTTTGTGCACAAAGTATGTTTAACTAACATCTTGGCTTGTATAAAAATAAATTTTTTCATCTTTATTTTTGTCTTGGCTGGACGAAATATTTTGGGGTCATACTTTGTTCCCCTTAGAATTTCAAACATTTCTCCATTATCTTCTCACACCAGAAATTGCTGGGTGGAAATCCTTTTATGATGAAAACCAAAACACAATGAGAACAAAAATATCTTCTAGAAACTAGAAATAGAAACTGTCCTACTGATTTAAAAAAAAAAATTACAGCATATATCGTATATAATAACAGCAAAGAGAAAAGAGGGTAAGGATAAGTTTAATAAAATATGGGCAACAACTATACAGAACAGAAGATTTTATTGAATGTCATCAAAAAACGACATCAAAAAAGACTCAAATAAATAAAAAGCTACTGTTTCAAATCTTTCCATCCTTTGCATAAAACAAGAAGTGCTTCCGAATCCCAAGGGTTCAAGCTGATTCTTGTTCTAGGATGTTTTGCTCAGCTGTTGCTGAAGAGTTGTTTATTTCAGGACAGAAAAGATTAACAAAAATAATTTAAAAGAAGGTACAGGCTCAGTCAAGGATGCACGGTATGACTTAAAAATAAACTCTAAAGTCAATTTCCAAAACACAAACCCTACTATATCCTGGATGATTTTAAGAGACATGGCATTCAGTAACTCCACCTCCTCCTGCAGGCTGGGACAGGGCCCTGGCACCTCATAAACATATCAATATATGCAATATTGACCATGGTATGTCTCTCCCTCAGCAGAAAGTGGTCCACTAAGAGCAAGAACCCTTTCGTATTTCTCTTTTATTACTGCGGATAGAAAAGATTAGGTACTAAATACATAGATGTATAATATAGATCTATAAAAATGTCCTTAATTTGAGCCCTGACTTCACAACCAGTTATATGAGTTAATTATAATATATCCAAACTTCAATTTTCTCATTTGTGAGATGGGATCAATGATCCTGACGTCCTCCCTGTCCCGGCTGGTTTCAAGAACAGAATGAGATCCTGTGTGAAGGTATGCCGCTGACCGCAACCACTCCCCAGAGGCAGGGTATTATCCATTGTAATCCCTGTACTTTATGTTATAGTTTTCTTAGTATTGATTTTATTTTTATTATGATATACACTCCAGGAAGTTAAAAAATCTAACATATGGCTAATTAATTTGCTTGTTTTTGAGATGAAGTCTCACTCTGCCACCCAAGCTGGAGTGCAGTCGCGTGATCTCAGCTTACTGAGACCACTGCCTACTGGGTTCAAGCAATTCTCCTGCCTCAGCCTCTCGAATAGCTGGGATTACAGGCACATGCCACCATTCCTGGTTAATTTTCGTATTTTTAATAGAGACGGGGTTTCATCATGTTGGCCAGGCTGACCTCGAACTCCTGATCTTGTGATACACCAGCCTTGGCCTCCCAAAGTGCTAGGATTACAGGTGTAAGCCACCACAATTGGCCAACGTATAGCTAATTTTTTAAAAATAATATTGTTTTAAGCATGAATTACCACTACACTTTTTAAAATGTCATGTGTGTTTTGATTTCTTATATTGTGATTTCCCAAGTGTGACATGTACATTTAAAAATATATAGTCATATATTTAATAAATATTTACCAAAAATAAAGTATGAAAAGATACAACAGCAGGAGAGAAGGGTCACTGATGAAATGGTATAAACAGGTCAAGCTTTTTCTTCTATATTTAGTAATTCACAAATTATACAAAGAAAATCAGATGTTTGTGTTGGTTACAAACCATGAAATGTACTGCTGCAAAGAAAATTAGAGCACTTGCTTAGAAGAAATTAGCATCTTTATTTTCATTAGCTACTAACTAAAATATGACATTTCCTCCCATTATGAATGTAAGCAATGAACTACATTGGTTTTAGACACTTGTCATACATGGAAATCACAGATATTGTCATATCTTAATATGGTAGCTTCAGATATCAGCAAATATCACTTTTTTGTGGGGGTAGGGGGTATGCGACAGAGTCTCTCTCTGTCCCCCAGGCTGGAGTGCAGTGGTGTGATCTCGGCTCACTGCAACCTCCGCCTCCCGAGTTCAAGCAATTCTCAGATCACAGGCATGTGCCACCATACCTGGCTTATTTTTGTATTTTTAGTAGAGACGGGTTTCATCATGTTGCCCAGGCTGGTCTTGAACTCCTGGCCACAAGTGGTCCACTCGCCTTGGCATCCCAAAGTGCTGGGATTACAGATGTGAGCCACCACACCTAGGCAAAATATCACTCTTTGAAATTACAGAAATCAGTGGACCCTTTGTTACGTCTTGTTATTTAATGTTAATAGTGAAGCACATGTACTACTATATGACATATAGTTTTCTAAAAATAATGTGATACTGGTATTTCTATATGATTGCTCATTTTGTAATCTTATTTTTAAATACTTTTTGTTGCCTTATTTTGGAAACAGCTTATGGGCTTCATGAGGCTGTTAAAGAAATCCATGATTTATGTTAAAAAAATCAAGAACCCCTGTCTTAGAGGAGATCTAATTCTGCTTCCCAGCCTCTGTGGCCTTCCTACTCAACATAGTAATCAACTGCATCCGCGTCATCAGGGAACTTAGTAGAAATACAGAACTTGCGGCCCTACTCAAAAACTGCTGAATCAGAATCTGTATTTCCGCAGTACCCTTAGGTGACCTGTGCATTTTCCAGTTTATTATTCTGTAATGTTAAAATATTTATGATTAAAAAAACCCCAGTAGTACCTATCTACTTTCTGTGACATCATCTAAACATTAGCCAATTCACCAGGACCAAACAAAAACCAAAACAAGTAAGAAAGGGAAAGAGCAGAAAGAAGAACAATACCTGTTCCACTGCCAGTAAACAATGCATTTTCTGATTTTAATTTGGCACAGAGACTTAAGTAAAGTGGTTATTCACAATATTAACTTCATGAGGAAATCATTGTTCCAGGCTCCAAATTGTGTAATCTGGAATTCACAAAGAAATAAACACACCTTGCTTCTATTTGATTCCATTCTGGAATTTAAAAATCAGTGAAAATATGTATTTATCTAGAAAAGACAGATCACTTTGAAATGGTGAGTGCATCTGATTAGCAATAACGTCTATCTTTAAAACAAGTGAAATGAGAACGAGAGATGAAAGAGATGGTTAAAGGAAAACTGACATTGGCAAATTACTGCAGTTCATTTACCATCCAGTTTTGAAATTTTAACAGTTATTTTAACATATTCATTAATTTCATAAATCCTTAAAAGATGTAGAAGTATTTACATGATTTTCAAAGAAACCTCAAATGATGCTGAACCTTCAGAATGCAAAGTTCATAAAATGAATGATGCAATATCCTTTTTTGGAAATTTTGACTCAGTAATTTCCTGCCAAAAACCTTTTTAGCAATATTGCCTTCCAAGAATATAAATAAAAATGATTAAGCAAAGGATAACTTCAAAGAATGAGATAAGGCAACATGCTTACATAATAATACTTCCTAAAATAAAACTAAATGTGCATTTTTATTATTTGTTTCTTTTTTGTTTGTTTGTTTGTTTTTTGAGACAGAGTCTCACTCTTGTCGCCCAGACTGTAGTGCAGTGCAGCAATCTTGACTCATTGCAATCTCCGCCTCCTGGGTTCAAGCGATTCTCGTGCCTCAGCCTCCTGAGTAGCTGGGATTACAGGCGCCCGCCACAACATATGGCTAATTTTTCTACTTTTAGCAGAGACGAGGTTTTGCCATGTTGGCCAGTCTGTTCAAGCTCCTGACCTCATGCGACCTGCCCGCCTCGGCCTCCCAAAGTGCTGGGATTACAGGCATGAGCCACGGCTCCTGACCTTTATTATTTCTTTGAAGCAATATTTATTGATCACAATGTCAAAATCCTGAACAGGACATGAAGAAATGAGTAGGTAAGCAAATACTGATACAGCAACTTTCACTTTTTATTCCTATGATTGAAATATAAAAACAATATTCAGCCAGATTTTCTTCAACTTTTATTTTAGATTCAGGGGGTACAAGTGCAGATTTGCCACCTGGGTGTATTGTCTGATGCTGGGGTTTGGGATACTATTAATCCCATCACCCAGGTACTGAGCATAGTACCCAATAGTTAGTTTATGAACGCTTGCCCTCCCACCTCCCCACCCCCCTCTAGTAGTCCCCAGTGTCTATTTTCGTCATTTTTATGTCCTTAAGTACCCATTGTTTAGTTCCCACTTATAAGTGAAAACATGGAGTACTTGGTTTTCTGTTCCTACATTAATTTGCTTAGGATAGTGGCCTCCAACTGCATCCATGTTGCTGCAAAAGACACAATTCTGTTCTTTTGTATGGCTGCATAGTATTCCACAGTGTATATGTACCACATTTTCTTTATCCAATCTACTACTGATGGGCACCTAGGTTGATTCCACGTCTTTGCTATTGTGAATAGTACTGTGATGAATATATGTGTGCGTGTGTCTTTTTGGTAGAACAAGTTATTTTCTTTTGGGTATAAACCCAGTAATGGGATTGTTGGGTTGAATAGTAGTTCTATTTTAAGTTCTTTGAGTAATCTGCAAACCGCTTTCCACAGTGGCTGAGTTGATTTACATTTCCACTAACGGTGTGTAAGAGTTCCCTTTTCTCTGCAGCTTTGCCACCACGTGTTGTTTTTGTGTTTTTTGTTTTCACTTTTTAATAGTAGCCATTCTGACTGACATGAGACGGAAATGATACCTCTCATTGTGACTTTGATTTGCTTTTCTCTAGTGATTAGTAATGTTGAACGTTTTTTCATGTGTGTTGGCCACTTGTATGTCTTCCTTCTAGAAGTGTCATTTTTGGGATACAGGGTCATTTCAACATAAGCAAATCAATAAGTATGATGATTCACCACATAAACAGAATTTTAAGAAAACATATAATCATCTCAATAGACACAGAAGAAGCTTTTGATAAGATCCAACATCCTTTCATGATAAAATCCCTCAGGAAACTAGACATAGAAGGAAAAAACCTCAAAATAGAAAGGGCCATCTTATGAAAATACAATAGCCAACATTATACTAATTGGACAAAAACTGGAAGTATTTCCTTTGAGAACCAGAAAGAGACAAGCATAGCCACTATCACTACTCCTGTTCGACAAAGTACTGAAAGTCCTTGCCAGACAATCAGGCAAGGGAAAGAAATAAAAGGCATCCAAATAGGAAAAGAAGTCAAATTATCTCTTTTCACTGGTGATACAATGCTATACTTAGAAGACCCTAAAGCCTCCGCCATAAAAAAGAATGAGATCCTGTCATTTGCAACAAAATGGATGGAAGTGAAGGTCATTATGTTAAGTGAAATAAGCCAGACCACAGAAGGACAAATATCATGTTCTAACTTATTTGCAGGATCTAAAAATCAAATCAGTTGAACTCATGACCACAGAGAGTAGAAGAACTGCTACCAGAGGGTGAGAAGGGTAGTGCAGGGGGTGACAGAAGGGTGGGGGAAGGTTAATGGGTACAGAAAATATAGTTAGAAAGAATGGATAAGACTTTTTTATTGCATTTTGATTGCACGACAGGGTAACTATAGTCAATAATAATTTAATTGTACATTTAAAAATAACAAGTATAATTAGATGGTTTGTAACACAAAGACTAAATGCTTGAGGGGATGGATACCTCATTTTCCAGAACGTAATTGTTATGCAATACATACCTGTATCAGAACATCTCATATACCCCATCACTATATACACCTACTGTGTACCCACAAAAATTAAAAATTAAAAAAAAATTTAAAAGACTCTACCAAAAGGTTCCCTGGAACTGATAAATGACTTCAGTAAAGTTTCAGGATACAAAAATCAATGTATGAAACACAGCAGCTTTCTTTTTTTAAAAAAATATATATATATACATTAAGTTCTGGGATACAAGTGCAGAACATGCAGGTTTGTTACACGTGCCATGGTGGTTTGCTGCACCCATCAACCTGTCATCTACATTAGGTATTTCTCCTAATACTATTCCTCCCCTAGCCGCCCACCTTCCCACAGGACCCCAGTGTGTGATGTTTGCCTCCCTGTGTACATGTGTTCTCATTGTTCAACTCCCACTTATCAGTGAGAACATGCAGTGTTTGGTTTTCTGTTCCTGTGTTAGTTTGCTGAGAAAGCTGGTTTCCAGCTTCATCCATGTACCTGCAAAGGACAAGAACTCATCCTTTTTATGGCGGTATAGTATTCCATGGTGTATATGTGCCACATTTTCTTTATCCAGTCTATCATTGATGGGCATTTGGGTTGGTTCCAAGACTTTGCTATGTGAATAGTGCTGGAATACACATACGTGTGCATGTGTCTTTACAGTAGAATGATTTTTAATCCTTTGAGTATATACCCAGTAATGGGATTCCTGGGTCAAATGGTATTTCCAGTTCTAGATCCTAGACAGTGAGGAATCACACACTGTCTTCCACATGGCTGAACTAATTTACACTTACACTCCCACCAACAGTGTAAAAGCATTCCTGTTTCTCCACATCCTCTCCAGCATCTGTTGTTTTCTGACTTTTAATGATCACCATGCTAACTGGTGTGAGATGGTATCTCATTGTGATTTAGATTTGCGTTTCTCTAATTACCAGTGATGATGAGCTTTTTTTCCTAGGTTTGTTGGGCACATAAATGTCTTCTCTTGAGAAGTGTCTGTTCATATCCTTTGTCCACTTTTTGATAAGGTTTTTTGTTTGTCTCTTGCAAATTTGTTTAAATTCCTTGTAGATTTTGGATATTAGCCCTTTGTCAGATGGATAGATTGCAGAAATTTTCTCCTATTCTGTAGGTTGCTGTTCACTCTGGTGATAGTTTGCTGTGCAGAACTTTTTAGTTTAATTAGAACCCGTTTGTCAATTTTGGTTTTTGTTGCCATTGCTTTTGGTGTTTTAGTCATGAAGTCATTGCCCATGCCTATGTCCTGAATGGTGTTACCTAGGTTTTCTTCTAGGGATTTTATGGTTTTAGATCTTGTGTGTAAGTTTTCAATCCATCTTGAGTTAATTTTTGTGTAAGGTGTAAGGAAGGGATCCAGTTCTATACACCAATAATGTCCAAACTGAGAGCCAAACCAAGAAGACAATCTCATTTACAATATCTGCCGCAAAAACCAACTTAGGAATACACCTAACAAAAGAGGTGAAAGATCTCTACAAGGAGAACTACAAAATACTGCTGAAAGAAATAAAAAATGATACAAAGAAATGGAAAAACTTTCCATGTCATGGACTGGAAAAAATCAATTTTTAATGGCCATATGGCCCAAAGCAATCTTTAGATTCAACACTACTCCTTTCAAGGTACCAGAGTCATTTTTTTTTTCACAGAACTAGAAAAACACATTCTAAAACTCATATGGAATAAAAAAATAACCAAAATAGCCAAAGTAATCCTAAGCAGGAAGAACAAATCCAGAGGCATCACATTACCTGGCTTCAAACTATACTGCAAGGCTACAGTAACCAAAACAGCATCACACTGGTAGTAAAACAGACACATACACCAATGGAACAGAATAAAGAACCCATAGATAAAACTGCATACCTACAGTCATCTGATCTTCCACAAATTTGACACAAACAAACAATAGAGAAAAGAGTCCCTAGTCAACAAATATGCTGGGATAGCTGGCTAGCCACATGTAGAAGAATAAAACTGGACCCCTATCTTTCACTATATAAAAGAATTAACTTAAGATGGAATGTATATTTAAATGTAAGACTTCAAACTGTAAGAATCCTGAAAGAAAACCTATGAAATACTATTCAGGACATTGGACTTTAAAAAGAATGTATGACTAAGTTCTCAAAAGCAATTGCAACAAAAACAAAAATTGACAAGGGAAACCTAAACTTAAGAGCTTCTGCACAGGAAAAGAAATTCAACAGAGTAAACAGATAACCTACAGAATGGGAGAAACTATTCACAAGCTATGCATCTGACAAAAGTCTAATATCCAGAATCTATGAGAAAGTTAAACAACTCAACAAGTAAAAGGAAAAAAAAATCCCATTAAAAATTGACAAAACTAGCCTGGTGACAAAGCGAGACTCCTTCTCAAAAAAAAAAAAAAAAAAAAAAAAATTGACAAAAGACAGTTTTTTTTTGAAGTTTCATGTGCATGTGCACACACCCATACACACACACACACACACACACTTCTACTATTTAACCTGTTTTAAATTGCAAATGTAACTTTAGGAAAGAGTATATTTTACAAAGATCAATTTTCCTGAGAGAGTCATAATTTATCATATCAGAAACTAAGACTAACTTTTTCATCATAAAAAAACTGAAAAATGCAGATGAAAGTGATGAAAGATATTCATTTGGAAATGGAATTGAATACGAATAACTAACTTTAATTACCGTCAGAAGAAAAGCTGCATAAATTTAATTATGGTTCTTTCCAGGGAACAGAATTCCAGGTTCAGAGTCACAGGAACTGGGCTTACATTGAACACAAGTCACTTAGAAACTGAGCTATGAGGCACAAATCACCAATCTTTGAAGGGGAAGACTTTGCTCAATTGTAAAGAGAAACTACCACAGCAGCCTCCGTACCATCTCACAGTGGGACTTTATCCTTGTGGTGTCAGACCTAGATAGTTTCCAATGTAGTCTGCCATCTTGGATTCCTCTCTGGATTCCTCCCTCTATTTTCCAGTCACATTTATTTATACTTACTTTTCTTTTATTATTAATTATTTGTAATAATTTTTTAATGCTTACGGTGTGTTCAAGACTTATACTCATTGAGACATGAGCCCAGTAAAGCTCATGCTTGTGGTGGTACCTGTGGATAAACCATCCAGACCCCTCTCAAGGAAGCACTTATTTCCACAAATGCTGGAAGTATTTTTGGCATGTGTAAAGTATTCCAGTTAGCCGCCAATTTAGTTGATGGTTAAACACCTCTCCAAAGTGCATTTTAATCAGGAGATTTTGATGCTGCTATTGTCTTGATAATCCAAATGAATGAAGCAATAATGGTAGAAAAAGAAGTTGGGTTAATATTTTGGATCCAGGAAATGTTTTACCATCAACTCTATTACCTTGTGGGCTCAACTGGTATAAATGCCAGGAAAACCAATGCTAAGGAACACATCCTGGGGTCTGACCTCAAAATAACCTCATATGGAACAATTCAAGAAAAATATAATGATGTATACAGCAATATGCCGAATGAATCTCTGTATTCAAGGACCCACTTGTTTCATTTCTTGTGTATTTTGGCAGAATTTAACCTAAAACCAGTCATTCTCCAAACATTTCACCACCTTCACCTCTTCCTAAAGCATA